>NC_069508.1:176697878-176997878 GCF_027579735.1 Bombina bombina
TTAATGACAGGCTTGATACGAACCAAAGCCTGTACAAAACAATGAATATCAGGGAGTTTAGCATTTTTACTGTGAAATAGAATAGAAAGAGCAGAGATTTGTCCTTTCAAGGAACTTGCAGACAAACCCTTATCTAAACCATCCTGAAGAAACTGTAAAATTCGAGGATTTCTTAATGAATGCCAAGAGAATTTATGAGAAGAGCACCATGAAATGTAAGCCTTCCAAACTCGATAATAAATCTTTCTGGAAACAGATTTACGAGCCTGCAATATAGCATTAATCACGGAGTCAGAGAAACCTCTAAGCGTTCAATTTCCATAACTTCAAATTTAATGATTTGAGATCCTGATGGAAAAATGGACCTTGAGATAAAAGGTCTGGCCTTAATGGAAGAGGCCAAGGTTGGCAACTGGACATCCGGACAAGATCCGCATACCAAAACCTGTGAGGCCATGCTGGAGCCACCAGCAGCACAAACGATTGCTTCATGATGATTTTGGAGATCACTCTTGGAAGAAGAACTAAAGGCGGGAAAATATAAACAGGTTGATAACACCAAGGAAGTGTAAACGCATCCACTGCTTCCGCCTGAGGATCCCTGGACCTGGACAGGTACCTGGGAAGTTTCTTGTTTAGATTAGAAGCCATCAGATCTATTTCTGGAAGCCCCCACACCTGAACAATTTGAAAAAACATATCTGGGTAAAGAGACCACTCTCCCGGATGTAAAGTCTGGCGACTGAGATAATCTGCTTCCCAATTGTCTACACCTGGAATATGAACTGCAGAAATTAGACAGGAGCTGAATTCTGCCCAAGCAAGTATCCGAGATACTTCTTTCATAGCTTGAGGACTGTGAGTCCCACCCTGATGATTGACATACGCCACAGTTGTGACATTGTCTGTCTGCAGTTTACCAAACATATCACCCACTGGTCCAGGTATATTGACAATATCTTCTATGTATGGGAAGGGTCTATTGAATTACTTGAGGAATTCATTACAACTCTTAACAATAACCCTTTTGGACTTTTTTTGACTATGACACATGATGACTATTAGGTAGAATTCCTTGATTTAACCATCAAGAAGGTAATCAATTATTTAGAGACTGAAACTTTCAGGAAGCCAACAGCGACAAACAACATTTTAAATGCGAATAGTTTCCATCACCCCAATACAATAAGGAGTCTACCAATCGGGGAATATTTACGCATTCGTAGAAATAGTTCATCATTAGAATCGTTCCAAAAGGCAGCAAACGAACTAAGAGATAGGTTGTTATTAAGAGGATGTTCTAGGAAGTCTCTAAAAAGAGCCTATCACAGAGCCCTACACAGAGATAGACAGGAACTTTTAAGTCCCAAAAAAATAGAGGAAAATCTTAACCCTTTAAGATTCATCTCTACATATTGTAGTCAAAACCAACAGGTGTCTAACATACTGTCAAAATATTGGCATATTCTACAATCAGATGAACAATTAAATTACATTATTCCAAAAACACCACTGCTCACCTATAGAAGAGCCAGCAATCTAAATGACCAATTGACAGTCAGCCATTTTGATAGAAATGCCAAAAAAGCCCCTCTATATAAGGGATCATTAGCATGTGGTAACTGTAAGATCTGTACACACATGGTAAAAAAGAAAACAGTAGTGGATAGGTTCAACAAAAAATGGACCATTCAAAATCACATTTCATGTAAAACCCCTAATGTAATTTATTGCCTATCATGCAGCTGCAATTTTTTATACGTAGGTATGACCACAAGACAAATGGGCATAAGAATGACGGAACACCTCAGTAACATTAGGAATGCAGCAAAAGACACTGAAAAAGGCAAACAAATCACAAGTGTTGCGAGGCATTTTTAAAATTATCATAATGGGAAAACTAGCACATTTAGATGCTGGGGACTGGAAGCAATCCGCCCAGGTATCCAAGGTGGTGATATGGAATAAATCTTATTAAAGAAAGAAGATAAATGGATATTTAATTTAAATACTGTAATGCCAAATGGCATGAATGAGAACAATAATTTTTGGGCATTCCTGTAATATATATTGTAGTTCTATAATCAATTTTTCAACTTCTTAAAAATTTTCTTAAGATATATCTTATAATGGCCGAATTGGTACCTCTTTCATAAACGTGCACCCAGAAGTTTCATTGATTTTATCTATAATAGACCCATATAATAATTGATGCTAGATGGACATCCAATGCTACAAAATTATATTTTGCAGTAAAAACATGAATCATATGATGGTACTATACATTTTGCTTAGGGTCCAGATTCTCAGCTGTACTGTAATTAATCTATACACAACCTGTTATGTTCATACAATTCTCTTATATGTGGGTCGCTGGCACTAAATGTCCTGAGGACTCTGCTAGCGATCACACTAACATAAGTATCTTTCATATGTCTGTATAGTAATATCTGTCCTGTGTATTCGATTTATGGATTGTTATATAGTTACAGCATAGGTGGTTGTGTGAAGTGTAAACCATTATGTAGATATATTGAGCTTCAAATGGTCACACTAAATGACACTAACATATCTATGGGGTCGATAAGAACATGATGTATAACTATGGGCAAGAGAAAAGCTTCAGGAATTGAATCTATACAAAGTAGTGTATTTGAATAAAAGATTTATCACAGATGAATATAATGTCAGCATAGCTGTAAATAATGGACAAAACATTGTTCCGCTAAGTGGTATAATACATTATCCTGAATGTTTTCATAGTTTATCACTGGATGGGCCGTTATTAACATATCATTTATGGGTAACGGGGGATTCGCTCATGAAGGGCATTTCTCTCTGATTTATATGGTATATGTGTAAACAAATTCGGCGATGACGCATGCGCAGAGCGTTAGAGGAGTCAGCGTCCAAGTAAATAAATGTGCTGTCTGTTGTTCTCCTCAGCATGCAATCAGCCGAATGATGTTATTATTTTGGGGTGCACGTAGAACTAGGTACTAGGTGTTTGAGTAACACTTTCACTGACGGAGAGGAATACCTGTGTTGATGTAACGATCGTATAAACACAACAATATTGTAGTTTACGATCGTAGATGAGGCCCCATTGGCTCAATCAGGACCAATCATATGGCTGGGTGTCAATACTAACTCCAGCTAGATGAGGTCGCCTGTGATTCGCTATTTGATGGGCGTATACACAATGCGTGATGGGATTGGCTGTGATAGTAACACATAGGGTATTTAAGTAAGCTTCAGTGTAACACTCGTCTTGTCAATCGGTGATACACATTGAGAAAGGCCGCTACTCGGCCGAAACGCATTTGTGTGTGGTGTATGCTAGTGTGAATGTGTCCTAGTTTTTAAAATTCCAATATTGATTAATCCACCTTATGAGGTAATTCTGCAAGAGATTATAACGTGGTAAACTAGCCATCCCTGTCACCTGAAGCCAGAGTATCCTGTTACTGGCCAGGAATACAGGGGGGTGGCTGGAGCTACGCTCTCTGTCTCGGTATATTGCAGATGGTAATATATTTCCTAGTGTGCAGTTATCAATAAGGTTTATGGGAATTTTCCCAGTTGTAATATTTATTACATTTTAGTAGTGGTTCAATAAAATAATATGTTTTAATCTATTTTTGCAACTATTAGTTGAATTCAGTCTCAACAATCCTCCCATAATATAATGGAATGAGTGCTAATTAACCCCTTCTTGCCCAATTCCCCCTATCCTTTTATTCCTATATAATTGTCTGTCTGAAAACAAATAAACGGCTCTCTCTTCAGTAGAGACCAAAACTGAAGAGCTCTGAGAATTGCACGGAGTTCTAAAATATTGATTGGTAACCTCACCTCTTGAGATTTCCAAACCCCTTGTGCTGTCAGAGATCCCCAGACAGCTCCCCAACCTGAAAGACTTGCATCTGTTGAGATCACAGTCCAGGTTGGCCGAACAAAAGAGGCCCCTTGAACTAAACGCTGGTGATTTAACCACCACGTCAGAGAGTGTCGAACATTGGGATTTAAGGATATTAATTGTGATATCTTTGTATAATCCCGGCACCATTGATTTAGCATACAAAGCTGGAGAGGTCTCATGTGAGAACGAGCAAAATGAATCACGTCCGATGCTGCAGTCATGAGACCTAAAACTTCCATGCACATAGCCACTGAAGGGAATGACTGAGACTGAAGGTGTCGACATGCTGCAACCAATTTCAAACGTCTCTTGTCTATTAAAGACAGAGTCATGGACACTGAATCTATCTGGAAACCTAAAAAGTGACCCTTGTCTGAGGAATCAAGAAACTCTTTGGTAAATTGATCCTCCAACCATGTTTTCGAAGAAACAACACTAGTTGATTTGTGTGAGATTCTGCAGAACGTAAAGACTGAGCTAGTACCAAGATATTGTCCAAATAAGGAAACACTGCAAAACCCTGTTCTCTGATTACAGAGAGTAGGGCACCCAGAACCTTTGAAAAGATTCTTGGAGCTGTTGCTAGACCAAATGGAAGAGCAACAAATTGGTAATGCTTGCCTAGAAAAGAGAATCTCAGTAACTGATAATGTTCTAGATGAATCGGAATATGAAGGTAAGCATCCTGCAAGTCTATTGTAGACATATAATGTCATTGCTGAACAAAAGCAGAATAGTCCTTATAGTCACCATCTTGAAAGTTGGTACTCTTACATAACGATTCAAAATTTTCAGATCCAGAACTGGTCTGAATGAATTTTCTTTCTTTGGGACAATGAATAGATTTGAATAAAACCCCAAACCTTGTTCCTGAAAAGGAACCGGCATGATTACCCCTGAAACCTCCAGGTCTGAAACACACTTCAGGAAAGCCTGAGCTTTTACTGGATTTACTGGGATGCGTGAGAGAAAAAATCTCCTCACAGGAGGTCTTATTCTGAATCCTATTCGGTACCCCTGAGAGACAATGCTCTGAATCCATTGATTTTGGACAGAATTTGCCCAAACATCCTTGAAAAACCTTAATCTGCCCCCTACCAGCTGAGCTGGAATGAGGGCCGCACCTTCATGCGGACTTGGGGGCTGTTTTAGATCTTTTAAATGGCTTGGATTTATTCCAGACTGAGGAAGGCTTCGAATTGGAAACAGATTCCTTAGGGGAAGGATTAGGTTTCTGTTCCTTATTTTGATGAAAGGAACGAAAACGGTTAGAAGCTTTAAATTTACCCTTAGATTTTTTATCCTGAGACAAAAAAGCTTCCTTCCCCCCGGTGACAGTTGAAATAATAGAATCCAACTGAGAACCAAATAATTTATTACCTTGGAAAGAAAGAAACAGCAACGTCGATTTAGAAGTCATATCAGCATTCCAAGATTTAAGCCATAAAGCCCTTCTAGCTAAAATAGCTAAAGGCATATATTTAACATCAATTATGATGATATCAAAAATAGCATCACAAATAAAATTATTAGCATGTTGAATCAACTTAACAATGCTATACACATTATGATCTGGAACTTGTTGCGCTAAGGTCTCTAACCAAAAAGTTCAAGCAGCTACAACATCAGCCAAAGTAATAGCAGGCCTAAGAAGATGACCTAAACATAAATAAGCCTTCCTTAGATAAGATTCAAGTTTTCTATCTAAAGGATCTTTAAAAGAAGTACTGTCTTCCATAGGAATAGTAGTACTCTTAGGAAGAGTAGAGACGGCCCCATCAACTTTGGGGATCTTTTCCCAAAACTCCAATCTTTCAGAGGGCAAAGGATACAGTTTTTAAACCTTGAAGAAGGAGAAAAAGAAGTACCCAATCTATTCCATTCCCTAGAAATCACATCTGAAAAAGCATCAGGAACTGGAAAAACCTTTGGAATAACTACATGAGGTTTAAAAACCGAATTTAAATGTTTACTAGTTTTAATATCAAGAGGACTAGGTCTCCTCCATATCTAATGCTATCAACACCTCTTTTAATAAGGAACGAATATACTCCATTTTAAATAAATATGAAGATTTGTCAGTATCAATATCTGAGGCAGAATCTTCTGAACCAGACAGATCCTCATCAGAGATAGATAAATCAGAATGTTGTCGGTCATTTGAGAAGTTTTATGAGAAGTTTTACAAGACCTTTGACGTTTATTAGAAGGCGGCATGGCAGACAAAGCCTTCTGAATGGAATCAGAAACAAATTCTCTTAAATTAACAGGAATATCCAGAACATTAGATGTTGATGGACCAGCAACAGGTAATGAATTACCACTGATAGAAATTTTCTTTGCATGTAAAAGTTTGTCATGACAACTATTACAAACTACAGCCGGAGGAACAGTTACTACAAGTTTACAACAAATGCACTTAGTGAAAAAGGGTGTGTGTACAAGCGCTAAGGTAATCCCCAAGCTGTATCCAAACAGAGATCCTAACCAACCTCCAAAAAATATGCACAAGTAGTAAGAAGTGAATACAGCGCCAACAAGAGGCCAAGGGATAAATATACTCACAGAGAGATAAAAGAAGATTTAATGAACCATGTTAAAAAGCATCAGTAATAAAAGACTATATATAAAAAATGTAAAAAGCACATATAAATAAAATTACAAATACAGGAATATCTTACAGAAGCGGCTCAAAGGGCCAAAGCTGATAATTACAATAAAAACAGAGGTAATAACAGGTGATCAGTGTGAGTGGTACACCAGAATAAGAGTGTATACTGATAAAACAGAATTAGCCTAAGTACAACTGTAGCAAGTGCATCAAGCAAAAAACTAATAAACAATAATACAAACAATAGTGTTCAAAATTAGTGTTACAAAAATAGTGTTCCAAAAAATAGAAAAATGCACTGCAGTGCAAAAAAAGGGGGTAGCAAAATAATTGTATAAATACAATCAAATAGTGAGTTAGTGCAAATGGATATACAAATGCTAGCTACTTAATCCAGTGAGGTTAAGATATAATTAAATAAAATACACAATATGCAATAACATAAAAAATAAAATACACAATATGCAATAACATAAAAAATAAAAAATAATAAAATATAAAATATAATCCAAAAAAGTGTTCAAAAAGTTGATCAACAAATGTTAGTGAAGAACAAAAATAAGTCAATCAAAACTAAAAAATGGAAAAAATGGGTGATGAAAAGCAAGGTGAAAGTGAGGAAATTGATTCCTTCCAATGTTAGTTACTTTGACAGATCCAAATTCCTGAGTGTGGTTGCTGAAGTAGCTGAATGGATCCTAGCACCTGTCAGCTGCTCCTATGGTATCCTAAAAAGTGTCCCTGTAAAAAAAGAAATTCACAACATAGTGTATCCAATATGAGAATGAAGTAAAGATTAAAGTAATGCTTACCAATATGTCAACGCGTTTCTGCCCTCAAAAAAGGGCCTTTCTCAAGACTGAGAAAGGCCCTTTTTTGAGGGCAGAAACGCGTTGACATATTGGTAAGCATTACTTTAATCTTTACTTCATTCTCATATTGGATACACTATGTTGTGAATTTCTTTTTTTACAGGGACACTTTTTAGGATACCATAATAATGCTTACCAATATGTAATGTTAGTTACTTTGACAGATCCAAATTCCTGAGTGTGGTTGCTGAAGTAGCTGAATGGATCCTAGCACCTGTCAGCTGCTCCTATGGTATCCTAAAAAGTGTCCCTGTAAAAAAAGAAATTCACAACATAGTGTATCCAATATGAGAATGAAGTAAAGATTAAAGTAATGCTTACCAATATGTCAACGCGTTTCTGCCCTCAAAAAAGGGCCTTTCTCAAGACTGAGAAAGGCCCTTTTTTGAGGGCAGAAACGCGTTGACATATTGGTAAGCATTACTTTAATCTTTACTTCATTCTCATATTGGATACACTATGTTGTGAATTTCTTTTTTTACAGGGACACTTTTTAGGATACCATAGGAGCAGCTGACAGGTGCTAGGATCCATTCAGCTACTTCAGCAACCACACTCAGGAATTTGGATCTGTCAAAGTAACTAACATTGGAAGGAATCAATTTCCTCACTTTCACCTTGCTTTTCATCACCCATTTTTTCCATTTTTTAGTTTTGATTGACTTATTTTTGTTCTTCACTAACATTTGTTGATCAACTTTTTGAACACTTTTTTGGATTATATTTTATATTTTATTATTTTTTATTTTTTATGTTATTGCATATTGTGTATTTTATTTTTTATGTTATTGCATATTGTGTATTTTATTTAATTATATCTTAACCTCACTGGATTAAGTAGCTAGCATTTTTATATCCATTTGCACTAACTCACTATTTGATTGTATTTATACAATTATTTTGCTACCCCCTTTTTTTGCACTGCAGTGCATTTTTCTATTTTTTGGAACACTATTTTTGTAACACTAATTTTGAACACTATTGTTTGTATTATTGTTTATTAGTTTTTTGCTTGATGCACTTGCTACAGTTGTACTTAGGCTAATTCTGTTTTATCAGTATACACTCTTATTCTGGTGTACCACTCACACTGATCACCTGTTATTACCTCTGTTTTTATTGTAATTATCAGCTTTGGCCCTTTGAGCCGCTTCTGTAAGATATTCCTGTATTTGTAATTTTATTTATATGTGCTTTTTACATTTTTTATATATAGTCTTTTATTACTGATGCTTTTTAACATGGTTCATTAAATCTTCTTTTATCTCTCTGTGAGTATATTTATCCCTTGGCCTCTTGTTGGCGCTGTATTCACTTCTTACTACTTGAACAAATGCACTTAGCTTTGGTAGAACCGACATCAGGCAGCAGGATTCCAGTAGTAGATTCTGAAACAGGATCAGATTGAGACATCTTGCAATATGTAAGAGAAAAAACAACATATAAAGCAAAATTATCAATTTCTTATATGACAGTTTCAGGAATGGGAAAGAATGCAAAAAAATAAGCCTCTAGCAACCAGAAGCAACAAGAAATTAAGTCTTAAATAATGTCAAAAAGTTTGGCACCAAGTATGACGCCCACAACTGACAAAACATTTTGGCGCCAAAAACGTCTGCAACAAACACGAGCGTCATAGATGACGTAACCTTGTGAACGAACTCAGCGTCAACTACGATGCCGGAAATGACGAATTTGCATCAATAAACGTAATTCACACGCCAAAAAGTCTCGCGCCAAGGATGACGCAATAAATTATAGCATTTTGCGCCCTTGCGAGCCTAATACAGCCCGCAATTTAGAAAAGAGTCAATTTTGAAAACTTCAGGTAAGAAAAAAAGTTTTTGTTTTTTTTATAAAAAGCATTCCCCAGATATGAAACTGACAGTCTGCCAAAAGGAAATATACTGATAAACCTGAATCATGGCAAATATAAGTATAAACATATATTTAGAACTTTAAATATAAAGTGCCACACCATAGCTGAGAGTGTCTTAAATAAAGGAAACATACTTACCAAAAGACACTCATCTACATAAAGCAGATAGCCAAACCAGTACTGAAACGAGAATCAGCAGAGGTAATGGTATATGAGAGTATATCGTCAATCCGAAAAGGGAGGTAGGAGAGGAATCTCTACGACCGATAACAGAGAACCTATGAAATAGATCCCCGTTAGGATGACCATTGAATTCAATAGGTAATACTCCCTTCACATCCCTCTGTCATTCACTGCACTCTGAGAGGAACCGGGCTTCAGCATGCTGAGAAGCGCATATCAACGTAGAAATCTAGCACAAACTTACTTCACTACCTCCACAGGAGGCAAAGTTTGTAAAACTGAATTGTGGGTGTGGTGAGGGGTGTATTTATAGGCATTTTGAGGTTTGGGAAACTTTGCCTCTCCTGGTAGGATTGTATATCCTATACGTCACTAGCTCATGGACTCTTGCCAATTACATGAAAGAAAATGCTCTGTTTTCACGTAATCTGCACCTGAATATTTAATTATTTACAACCCCCCCCCCTTGTGAGACTCATTATGCGAGTCCTATAACGGGGGGCTACCTAGGTAGCTGCAGTATCCACCATCTTTAAGCTCATATGCGGATTGTGATGTTAACCTGTCAGCTACGGTGGCCGTGTGGATCAAGAAGGATCGGTTTTGGATGTTACAGAGCGCTGTCAGAGTCAGCTGGAGGATCGTTGCTGCTGCGCTGCAGATAAGTGTAGCGCTAGGAGGTTAACTAATACCCCTTGTCTAAGAGCAGTACATTTATAGAAGCACTTGTAATTATTATTACAGAATTAATTTTTATTACAAACATTTATATTATTTATGCAATTGTCCTCTTGTCAGAGGCTCTTTTTAAAAATAAAATATATATTTTTATTAAATTACCTACCAAAACTAATTTATATTGGAATTCATAAATAATAATTGCATATAATTATCAGTCTTGATATCTGACACAACAATAGGTGTTGTTCCTTTAAGAAACAGTTAAATAATGCATTTATGCACAGACACATCATTTGTATAAAAAGACAAAATTAAATATTTAATTTTTAAAAATAAACATAATAATAAATTCACTGTAACACATCTGTATACATTGTCAGATATATATATATATATATATATATATATATATATATATATATATATATATATATATATATATATATATATATAATATTAACAAGCCAACCACAAGGGAAACAAACAGCTCCTCAATAAAACAAATCTTGCAATGAAAACCAAGGATGTTTTTATGAGGAGCTGTTTAGATCACACGTGATTGGTTTGACTCATAGTATAGTCTAGATATGTATAAGTGTCCATCACTACCATTTAGGTGATCAGCACAGTGATATATACTGTACTTAAAGGGACACTAAACCCTAATTTTTTTCTTTCGTGGTTCAGATATAGCCTGCAATTTTAAGCAACTTTCTAATTTACTCCTATTATCCATTTTTCTTTGTTCTCTTGCAATCTTTTTTTTTTAAACAACTTTATTGTAGGTAAAATAAGATAGTACAAGGATAGGGAGACGCAGCTCCACCACATGTTATACAACAACAGTTGTCATTTTTAACCAGGTTACAAACGTAGTTTATAAAGCATGTCGTTACAAAATATAAGAACTCCTCTTTTTCTGCAGACCTTCTTAAATAGACCTGAAACGATATCTAATACATTTTGAGGAGTTGAAAAATGTTCCTTATAACAGTCAATTTTAGCCATAGGGGTATTGAAAATAAGGAGGAAGAGAAAGGAAAAAAAAAAAAAAAAAAAAAAAACAACAAATGCAAGTCTCGCCCCGTCCGCCCCCCCCCCCCCCACCTAAAATATTCATATACAGGGAGTGCAGAATTATTAGGCAAGTTGTATTTTTGAGGATTAATTTTATTATTGAACAACAACCATGTTCTCAATGAACCCAAAAAACTCATTAATATCAAAGCTGAATATTTTTGGAAGTAGTTTTTAGTTTGTTTTTAGTTATAGCTATTTTAGGGGGATATCTGTGTGTGCAGGTGACTATTACTGTGCATAATTATTAGGCAACTTAACAAAAAACAAATATATACCCATTTCAATTATTTATTTTTACCAGTGAAACCAATATAACATCTCAACATTCACAAATATACATTTCTGACATTCAAAAACAAAACAAAAACAAATCAGTGACCAATATAGCCACCTTTCTTTGCAAGGACACTCAAAAGCCTGCCATCCATGGATTCTGTCAGTGTTTTGATCTGTTCACCATCAACATTGCGTGCAGCAGCAACCACAGCCTCCCAGACACTGTTCAGAGAGGTGTACTGTTTTCCCTCCTTGTAAATCTCACATTTGATGATGGACCACAGGTTCTCAATGGGGTTCAGATCAGGTGAACAAGGAGGCCATGTCATTAGATTTTCTTCTTTTATACCCTTTCTTGCCAGCCACGCTGTGGAGTACTTGGACGCGTGTGATGGAGCATTGTCCTGCATGAAAATCATGTTTTTCTTGAAGGATGCAGACTTCTTCCTGTACCACTGCTTGAAGAAGGTGTCTTCCAGAAACTGGCAGTAGGACTGGGAGTTGAGCTTGACTCCATCCTCAACCCGAAAAGGCCCCACAAGCTCATCTTTGATGATACCAGCCCAAGCCAGTACTCCACCTCCACCTTGCTGGCGTCTGAGTCGGACTGGAGCTCTCTGCCCTTTACCAATCCAGCCACGGGCCCATCCATCTGGCCCATCAAGACTCACTCTAATTTCATCAGTCCATAAAACCTTAGAAAAATCAGTCTTGAGATATTTCTTGGCCCAGTCTTGACGTTTCAGCTTGTGTGTCTTGTTCAGTGGTGGTCGTCTTTCAGCCTTTCTTACCTTGGCCATGTCTCTGAGTATTGCACACCTTGTGCTTTTGGGCACTCCAGTGATGTTGCAGCTCTGAAATATGGCCAAACTGGTGGTAAGTGGCATCTTGGCAGCTGCACGCTTGACTTTTCTCAGTTCATGGGCAGTTATTTTGCTCCTTGGTTTTTCCACACGCTTCTTGTGACCCTGTTGACTATTTTGAATGAAACGCTTGATTGTTCGATGATCACGCTTCAGAAGCTTTGCAATTTTAAGAGTGCTGCATCCCTCTGCAAGATATCTCACTATTTTTGACTTTTCTGAGCCTGTCAAGTCCTTCTTTTGACCCATTATGCCAAAGGAAAGGAAGTTGCCTAATAATTATGCACACCTGATATAGGGTGTTGATGTCATTAGACCACACCCCTTCTCATTACAGAGATGCACATCACCTAATATGCTTAATTGGTAGTAGGCTTTTCGAGCCTATACAGCTTGGAGTAAGACAACATGCATAAAGAGGATGATGTGGTCAAAATACTCATTTGCCTAATAATTCTGCACTCCCTGTAGTTTATCCGCCCCACTAAGTCCTACACCTGTGTTGAACTGGGTCTACAGGATGTGTACATCTGTCTTTGCTATTCTGTACATAACCGTCCCATAAGTGTGAGATCTCCACATATATCTCCATTTTATCATTTTTAAGATAGTAAAATTCCTCCAATTCTACCAAATCGGATACCTTCTCAACCCACATGTTCAATGACGGAGCGTCCCTGTCACTGTGTCTCCAGTTTTTAGCGATCAAGGCTTTCACCCCATTGGTCATAATTTTAAATAATTTAAGATAGGGTTTGTATTTGATATTAGGTGGTTTGTTTAATAGTCATATCAGGGGATCTAGTGGGAATGAGGTTCCCAATATATATTCTATTTCAGAAATCACTCTTCTCCAAAAAATTTGAATGGCATTACACCACCACCACATATGTGCGGCACCACTATTTACGTGCCTGCATCTGCAACATTGATTTTTTTGAGTATGGTATAAGCGATGTCATTTTTTGGGGGTAAGATACCATCTATGCAATAATTTGAAATTGATCTCCAGGATGGAGGAGGAGATAGAGGAATTCATTGTGGCCTCAAAAACAGAGACACTCGTTTGTGGGAGAATAATGACTCCAAGGTTGGTTTCCCAACTTTCTAGATATGGGGGAATGTAACCAGGTGGATTCTGAACCAACAGTTTGTATAGTGTAGACAAGGTGTGTTTAAGAGGGGGGGGGGGGCAAGACACATAGAGATTCGAACTTCGTCAATGGCCTAATCATGTTCTTGTATTCCTTATGTTTAAGTATGAAATTCCTAAGCTGTCTATATGTGAACCAGTTGGTAAAACACTCATAACCCTTGTCTATCAAATCAGATTGTGTGACCAAAGATTCGTTATTAGTCATTGAACTTATCGTAAAGTCCCTGTTAGTGGTATTCGTTACTGAGTGATTAGAAAAAGGTTGTAACGTAAATTCCCCGTTCTCGATTAGAGATGTCAATGGGGATGGGATGGAGGAAATGAAATGTGAGGTGTTAATGGTCTTTGTCCAGACCTGGAATGTCTCCTGAATTAAAGGGTTATCCCATGTTAAAGTTTTAAATGCAGTGGGATTGCTCCAACATATTCGACCCAAGTGAGGTTTCCCTGATATTAGGTGTTATAACGGGACCCAACGTTTATAGTGATAGTGGATATTCCAGTCCACAATCCTTTGCAGAAATATTGCCTGGCGGTACAATGTAAGGTTTGGGACTCCCAACCCTCCCTGTATTTTGGGTGACTGCATTGTGTGCTGGTTGATTATTGGCGTTTTTTTGTTCCATATAAAATCACTGAATGCCTTTTGTAATAAGGGTAAGTAGTTCCTAGGAATGGGGATAGGTAATGTTTGGAGGAAATATAGTATTCTAGGAAATACATTCATCTTAATAACGTCTATACGTCCCAACCAAGAAAGTCTTTTGGAGCGCCAAGAGGAAAGATCATTAATAATTGTGCATTTAATTGGTATATAATTCAAATTGAATAATTTATCAAGTGACAAGGAGAGTTTAACACCTAGGTAATTTAAGGCTTGGGAGCACCATGTGAATGGGGTGATATTTTTAATGGCAGATAAAGAAGAGTCGTTCAAGTTAATGATTAGGATCTCTGACTTGGCCATATTGATGGAAAAGTTGGATAGGGCATGTAATGCATCAAATTCTGCTACTAAATGTGGAATTGATTCTTCAGGATTTGTGAGGGAGAAGAGCATGTCATCCGCAAAGAGGGAGACAACGTATTTCTGGGGACCAATATTAATACCATGTATTTGTGGGTTTTGTCTAATGTTTTCAGCTATGGTCTCTATCACACAGGCAAACAAAAGAGGGGACAGTGGGCACCCTTGATGGGTCCCATTGGATATGGGAAAGGGTAAGGAAAGAGATCCATTTACTAAGATTCGCACATTTGGCTGGGAATATAGGGAAAAGATTCTTGTTATTATGTGGGGGCCCAGACCCATATGTATCAAGGTGGCTCTTAAAAAGCCCCAGGCAACACGGTCAAAGGCCTTTTCTGCGTCTGTTGACAGGAATACAGAAAGTATGTTGTTGTGTTGTACATAGTGAATGTCCTTAGCCTCCTGTCCGGGGACAAAGCCAACCTGGTCTAAATGTATTATATCAGGAAGAACTCTATTAAGTCTAAGGGACAATATTTTCGTGAATATTTTAACATCCGTAATTAATAACGAAATGGGGCGGTAGTTTGCTGGAAAGTCGGGAGATTTATTAGGTTTTGGCAAAAGCACTATATGGGCCTCCAAGGCCCTAGAGGAAAAGGCCTTAGAGGTAGCCATAGATTGAAAGTAGTTTAAGATATGTGGGGTCAATGTTTCTTGAAATACGGAGTAGTACCTATGGCCAAAGCCATCTGGACCTGGGGCTTTCCCTGTCGGTAGATCCCCTATAACTAGTTGTAATTCGTCTAATGATATGGGTTCCTCCAATCGGTCTTTTTGATCGGCGGAGATACAGGGTAGCTTCAAGTTTTAATGGAAATTATCTATAAGTTGTGGTCTTGTCATAGGGTTATCTGCTTGGTTAGTAGGTGTATTTTGTAGATTATATAATTTCTGAAAGTACATTTTAAAGGTATGTGCGATACTTTGTGTAGAGCTTTGTAAGCAACCTTTTCCATCCTTAATTTGCAAGATATATTTCTTATGTGCTTTGTGCTTGATGTATCTAGCTAACAAACGTCCAGACTTATTACGTCCCTCATAATATTTTTGTTGTCTGTACAAGGCTTGTCTTTTATGTTCTTTGGCTAACTGTAAAGCAAGTTTTTGTCTTTCGAGTGTAAGTTCTGATAAGAGGTCCCTATCTGATGGGGATTGCTTGTGACTAGATTCTAGGCGCTGTTTGTTAAGGAGAATCGACTTAATGGATTCTCTTTTATTTTTATTAATATGGGCCTGTATGGCCATCAGTTCTCCTCTAACAATGCTCTTATGAGCCTCCCACAGAATCTGTGGAGAAGTGTCTGGATTATCATTAAACTGAAAGTACTCAGTTATTACTTTAGAAATTTTTAAGACATTCTGTGCGTCTTTTAGTAAGAAGTCATTTAATTTCCAGACAAAATCTTTCATAGGTTTTGATGGCCAGGACAGGGAACCAACAATTGAGGTGTGATCTGATAACGTTATTGGCTAAATTCTTGCGGAGTTAAAAAGCGACAATCCGCCTACGTCAGAGAATATATAGTCGATTCTAGTGTATATCCCATAGGGATATGAGTAGAATGAATAATCCCTGAGTTGGGGGTGAAATGTTCTCCAAACGTCATGTGCAACAATACGCTTAAGGTGAGAGTTTATTTTAGTAATCTGATATAGAGGGGTCGAGGAGTGACGTGACGAACAATCCAAGTCCGGATTTAATGCAACATTTAGATCTCCGCACATATTAAGAACTCCTTTCTGGTGGTCTAGTATGTAATTAGAAATTTTTCTCATAAAGGAGTGTTGGTCAGAGTTAGGGGCGTAAAAAGATATGAGGGTTACAGGTCTATTATACAGTAAGCCTATTAGGACAATATACCTGCCTTCTTTATCTTTGATAGTTTGCAATTCTATAAAGGGAATACCTCTTTTAATTAGTATGCCTACTCCGTGTTTTTTGTGTTTGTTATGGGAGGCCCAGTAGCATGTGCCATATAAGCAAGTAAAGGTAGAGGGTTCTTTTCCTTTTCTAAAATGCATCTCTTGAAGAAACACCAAGTCGGCCTTATGGCTGTGGAAGTCTCTTAAGGCTAAAGATCTTTTATTAGGGATATTAAAACCTATGGCGTTAACTGAGTACAGATGTAAATCATTGGCAGTAGGGGGGCGAGTCTGGGAACTAGCCATAGTCAATATGGTAGTTGGGTAAGACGGTCGCTAGGTGTGAGCACCAAAAATAAATGTAGTCAGTGGTAATAGGTATGGGAGTGCAGGACGGGACGAGAACACCACCCAAAAACAAAGAATTCAAAAAAAAAAAAAAATTTAAGTCAAGAATTGACATGGTTTCAGAGGTGGGGTAGCATATCTCTAAGAGCGTCTCTGACTCTGATAACATATAAATGGACAGGTGGGGGAGACCCCTATTCCGTTTTGTCTAAAAATATGCATTATGAAAAATGCAGTAACTCCTAACAATAAACAACTAAACTATGTCAATATAGTATAACATTTATGAAAGTGCAACTATACACTGAGAGTATTAGTGTATTCCATGTCCAAGTTAACTAAACCCAATATATAATGTCACATTAAATGATAACAACAATATAGTTTTCATCTGTGAATACTAAGGGAGACAAGCAATACAAACCTATGATAAAAGTGAAATATTGGTACCTATTTAACACTGCATATGTATCCGGTAATGTGTTAGAACTCTGAGAGTCTGCAGCAAAGTACAATATCTATGTAAATTTAACTGGTCACTGGGACCACTCGTGTGTGGTGCGACACAAGCTGACTAAGGCTGCAACTATGTACTGAGAGTATTAGTGTATTCCTTGTCCAAGTTAACTAAACCCATCATACAATGTCACATTAAATGATAACAACATTATAGTTTTTGTCTGTGATTGCTAAGGGAGACAAGCAATACAAGCCTATAATAAAAGTAAAACATTGGTACATATTTAACACTGCATATGTATCCAGTAATGTGTTAGAACTCTGAGAGTCTTCAGCAAAGTACAATATCTATGTAAATTTAATTGGTCACTAGGACCACTAGTATGTGGTGCGACCCAAGCTGACTAAGGCTAAACAAGCAAATTGACATCAAACATTAACCACAATTCAGTCTTCAACTGTGTCTGCCAGGAGAGACTGGCGACACAGGTCTGAGATAGGAGATGAAACACTGGTACAGTTTTAACATAGCATACCATGTATTGGGGATCTGGGTGGCCACCTCTTCTTGGTTTAAGCATAACAAAGGAGCTTCTCTAGAAGGGTGTCATAGTTCATGTAGAGGCCACGATCTGTCTTTATCTTCTTGTGGTTGCCTGTAGACCACTGTGGTCTCTGAGGATGAGGAGCCGCTTCACTACGAAAAGAGGAAGCGTGTGATGTGGATGAGCTTGGTAGTGGAAATATGAGGTTGAGACCCCTAGAAAAAGAGTCCAGGTCATCCGGTTCCTTATAGACATGCGTCTTGCCATCTTTCTGAACTATAAGGCTGAAGGGAAACCCCCAGCGGTATTTCACCTTTCTTTCTTGTAGGATTTGTGTAATGAAGCGTATTTCTCTACGCTTTTCAATAGTGACAGGACAGATGTCTTGAAAACTCTGGATACTGTAGGTTTGGAATTTAATTTCACGTTGTAGTCTAACTTGTTTCCATATTGCCTCCTTGTCCAAGTAATTGGTGAATTTTATAATGATGTCTCTCGGTGGGTTGGGAGGATTTGGCATGGGTTTTAATGCTCTGTGGGCCCTTTCCATTGATGTTTCAGTGAGCTTGAGGGTTGGTATAATATATTCAAATAGTTGTAGGAGGTATGAGGGTAAGGATTCCCTTGTGGCCTCCTCTGGGACCCCACGGATCCTCAAGTTGCTTCTCCTGTTCCTATTGTCCAGATCTTCGACTTTCAATTGAAGAGAGTGAATGAGAGATTCATGGCGTGTCAACTGTTGGCAAGAGTCAGACACTATGTTGTTTAAAGTATCCTGACCCTCTTCTAAGCATTCCAATCTTGACCCCATTTCATTGATGTCTTTTCTCAAGGACATTTCTGCTTTGATAAAGATTTTCAGGTCAGCAAGGTCAGATTTAGATGGGAGCAGTGAGATAGTAGATTGGATCTGTGTCAGTTAATCTGCCGTGAGGAAGGGGTCAAGGGCTGAAAGTCAGGCAACTGAGTATCATTATTATGAACCAGTGGCTGATCTGTAACATCAGAATCTTGTTTGTGGAAAAAGGAGTTCATGGTAGTAGATGATGTGGTTGTCAGTTTTTTATCCAATTTAGCGTTTCTTTTGAATGCCATCAGAGGATCGTGAGGGCCCGATATTAGCTCCCAAAAGACCCAGGTCACAACCGGACGCCGCCCAGTCAATCCGTCTTATTATATCACGGTACTGGTGTTATAGGTTGTCTCTAAATATCCCCTCAGCCTTAGGGTCCCACACCGGTAAATCACAGTATGTCAATGATATTATCTGGCGCATCAAGTCTCACAATGTGACCTTGCGTAATGTCCGGTTTATATATTTATACTTTGCCAGTAAAACCAACCACCAATAAAGTATCCCAACAGAGGATTGTGTATGCTAGTAGGAAAGGAGCAGTACTCACTCTGGTTAATTTATGTGGGCCACGGCTCCAGTTGTGTCACATAGACCATATCAACTGCGTAGCATGACTGTCTAGAAATGTCCAGTGAAAGTTATGAGTGACTAACGGAAGTGGGATATCCTGAACCGGTAAAACAGGAAAGCTAGTCAGGCAGGTTCTTTCAGCTTCTTCACTCCTCCTATGAGGTCCGTAAGTTCTCAGAAACACGCCACGTGGCATGGAGCTATGGCGGCGATCACAGTGTTTAACAACCGGCGGAGCTTAAGTGACGTGACAGGGCTCCCTGCTACAGCAGGTGTATATCTGGTAGTGTTCGGGTGTTAGTTCTGTAATATCCCCTATACCATCCAACTAGCCCTATAACCGTTCCCCAGGGAATCACCGGCTCTCGTTTCTGTTATGGGTCTCCAAATTTTATCAGTGTAGCTGTAAATTTTTAGCAGGTGGTATTCCCGTATGATATTCTCATCAGTGTAGTTATAGAACGGCATCTCTCCCTCCTTATATCTCCAGATGTGAGCCGTTGACTTAGGATATGCCACGGAGCTATCTCACAATGCAGCCATGTTCCTGCACGGCTCCGCTCCGCCCCCTGTTCTCTTGCTATCTTTATTTGAAAAAGAAGGCATCTAAGCTAAGGAGCCAGACAATATTTGGTTCAGAACTTGGAACAGTCCTTTTTTGTTGGTGGATGTATTTATCCACCAATCAGCAAAAACAACCCAGGTTGTTTCGCAAAAAATGGGCCGGCATCTTAACTTACATTCTTGCTTTTCAAATAAAGATACCTTGAGAATGAAGAAAATTTGATAATAGGAGTATATTAGAAAGTTGCTTAAAATTGCATGCTCTATCTGAATCACAAAAGAAAAAAAAATTGGGTTCAGTGTCCCTTTAATGTGCCCATGCGCAATTCCTGGAACTGGACGCATGCGCTAAACATAGCTATTATAAATATCCAAATTGCATGGTAATAACTCTGCGTTTATTGGCTGTGCTTATTCAGGAAAGAACCTCCTCTCTTGTGGGATGGCTTAGTGAGGAATTTTGCTGTATATTTTATTTTTAATTTTTAACATCTTTACAAGCTTAATTTTAAAGAAAACTGTATGCCGTATAATAGATTTATCAGATTATGTACTTTTGTTAGATGTGTATTAGCAGCAGTGTTTTATAATTCTTTAAACAGGTTTAAAATATTATACAGTTAATTACCTAGGAGTTTTCCAGGATAGCCCAGGTTAAAGGCAGGACCCAACATAGGACAGAGTATCACATCTAAATTTAACTTTCGCCATTCATTAAGAAATTCAGCCTGGTATTCCTGTAATGACAGAAGAGATTTTAAACAGAAGTTGAAAGTATTGGAAGAAAATGAAATTGTAGATAATCAAACCAATTATAAGACACCATGGGGTCGATCCGATAAAAATCGTCGCCCGCAAAAGCCGGCGACGCCAATATTTGCGCGGGTTTGGTATCACATATACGGCGTAACCTAGAAGTTATGCCCGTATATTTCTGCCGTCGCCCGTAGTTTTTTGGGCTATAGGCAGGTATACCAAACCCGCGCAGTTTGGTATCCAATATGCAGCGTAAGGACTTACGTGGCGAAAATGGAGAAAACTTACTCCATTTTCACCTCGCCACAAAAAGCAGCCGTAAGAAGCCTTACGCTCACTATTGGAGCCCCGTAACTTCCTAAACTGGCTGCTAAAATAAACCTAACACCTAACGCATGCGCAATGTCTATCTCCCTGTCAACCGCGATCTTCTAAAATAAACCTAACACCTAACGCATGCGCAATGTCTATCTCCCTGTCAACCGCGATCTGCTAAAATAAACCTAACACCTAACGCATGCGCAATGTCTATCTACCTGTCAACCGCGATCCCCCCCCCCCCCGAAATCCCTAATAAAGTTATTAACCCCTAAACCGCCGCTCCCGGACCCCGCCGCCATCTACATAAACTAACCCCCTACCGTGAGCCCCTAAAACCGCCGCCATCTACCTTATCTATCCCCTAATTAGAACCCCTTACACCGCTGTCATCTACCTTATCTATCCCCTAATCTGACCCCTTACACCGCCGCCACCTATATAAAAATTATTAACCCCTAATCTAATCCCCCTATACCGCCGCCAGCTATATTAATATTATTAACCCCTAATGTAAGCCACTTACACCGCCGCTATCTCTATTAAAATGATTAATCCCTTATTTAATCTACCTACCCCGCCGCCAGCTATATTATCTATATTAACCCTAAGTATATTATAGTTAATATAGGTATTACATTATATATATTAACTATATTAACCCTAATTATATTAGGGTTAATATAGTTAATATAGTTACTATAGTATTTATATTAACTATATTAACTCTATCTAACCCTAACACCCCTAACTAAATTTATATTAAATTAATCTAATTCATTTATAAACTAAAATATTCCTATTTAAATCTAAATACTTACCTATAAAATAAACCCTAAGATAGCTACAATATAATTAATAATTACATTGTAGCTATGTTAGGGTTAATATTTATTTTACAGGTAAATTGTTAATTATTTTAACTAGGTATAATAGCTATTAAATAGGTATTACCTATTTAATAGCTACCTAGTTAAAATAATTACCCAATTACCTGTAAAATAAATCCTAACCTAAGTTACAAATACACCTACACTATCAATAAATTTAATAAACTACAAACATCTATCTAAAAATACAATTAAATTAACTAAACTACAAAAACAAACAAACACTAAATTACAAAAAATAAAAAAAAGATTACAAGATTTTTAAGCTAATTACACCTATTCTAAGCCCCCTAATAAAATAATAAACCCCCAAAATAAAAAAAATTCCCTGCCCTATTCTAAATTAAACAAATTTCAAAGCTCTTTACCTTACCAGCCCTTAAAAGGGCCTTTTGTGGGGCATGCCCCAAAGAATTCAGCTCTTTTGCATACAAATACAATACCCCCCCCCCCATTACAACCCACCACCCACATACCCCTATTCTAAAACCACCCAAACCCCCCTTAAAAAAGCCTAACACTACCCCCTTGAAGATCTCCCTACCTTGTCTTCACCACACCGGGCCGAACTCCTGATCCGATCCGGGCGATGTCTTCCTCCAAGCGGCAAAGAAGAATTCTTCCTCCGGCGATGTCTTCCTCCAAGCGGCAAAGAAGAATTCTTCCTCCGGCGACGTCTTCCTCCAAGCGGCAGCAAAGTCTTCATTCTTCCGGCGGCATCTTCAATCTTCTTTCTTCGCTCCGCCGCCGTGGAGCATCCATCCCGGCCGACTGCTGAACTACGAATGAGGTACCTTTAAATGACGTCATCCAAGATGGCGTCCGCCGAATTCCGATTGGCTGATAGGATTCTATCAGCCAATCATAATTAAGTTAGAAAAATCTGATTGGCTGATTGAATCAGCCAATCAGATTCAAGTTCAATCCGATTGGCTGATCCGAACAGCCAATCAGATTGAGCTCGCATTCTATTGGCTGATCAGAACAGCCAATCAGATTGAGCTGATCCGAACAGCCAATCAGATTGAGCTGATCCGAACAGCCAATCAGATTGAGCTCGCATTCTATTGGCTGATCAGAACAGCCAATAGAATGCAAGCTCAATCTGATTGGCTGATTGGATCAGCCAATCGGATTGAACTTGAATCTGATTGGCTGATTCAATCAGCCAATCAGATTTTTCTAACTTAATTCCGATTGGCTGATAGAATCCTATCAGCCAATCGGAATTCGGCGGATGCCATCTTGGATGACGTCATTTAAAGGTACCTCATTCGTAGTTCAGCAGTCGGCCGGGATGGATGCTCCGCGGCGGCGGAGCGAAGAAAGAAGATTGAAGATCCCGCCGGAAGAATGAAGACTTTTCTGCCGCTTGGAGGAAGACGTCGCCGGAGGAAGAATTCTTCTTTGCCGCTTGGAGGAAGACATCGCCGGAGGAAGAATTCTTCTTTGCCGCTTGGAGGAAGACATCGCCCGGATCGGATCAGGAGTTCGGCCCGGTGTGGTGAAGACAAGGTAGGGAGATCTTCAGGGGGGTAGTGTTAGGCTTTTTTAAGGGGGGTTTGGGTGGTTTTAGAATAGGGGTATGTGGGTGGTGGGTTGTAATGGGGGGGGGGGGTATTGTATTTGTATGCAAAAGAGCTGAATTCTTTGGGGCATGCCCCACAAAAGGCCCTTTTAAGGGCTGGTAAGGTAAAGAGCTTTGAAATTTGTTTAATTTAGAATAGGGCAGGGAATTTTTTTTATTTTGGGGGTTTATTATTTTATTAGGGGGCTTAGAATAGGTGTAATTAGCTTAAAAATCTTGTAATCTTTTTTTTATTTTTTGTAATTTAGTGTTTTTTTTTGTAGTTTAGTTAATTTAATTGTATTTTTAGATAGATGTTTGTAGTTTATTAAATTTATTGATAGTGTAGGTGTATTTGTAACTTAGGTTAGGATTTATTTTACAGGTAATTGGGTAATTATTTTAACTAGGTAGCTATTAAATAGGTAATACCTATTTAATAGCTATTATACCTAGTTAAAATAATTAACAATTTACCTGTAAAATAAATATTAACCCTAACATAGCTACAATGTAATTATTAATTATATTGTAGCTATCTTAGGGTTTATTTTATAGGTAAGCATTTAGATTTAAATAGGAATATTTTAGTTTATAAATGAATTAGATTAATTTAATATAAATTTAGTTAGGGTTAGATAGAGTTAATATAGTTAATATAAATACTATAGTAACTATATTAACTATATTAACCCTAATATAATTAGGGTTAATATAGTTAATATATATAATGTAATACCTATATTAACTATAATATACTTAGGGTTAATATAGATAATATAGCTGGCGGCGGGGTAGGTAGATTAAATTAGGGGTTAATCATTTTAATAGAGATGGCGGCGGTGTAAGGGGCTTACATTAGGGGTTAATAATTTTAATATAGATGGCGGCGGTGTTAGGGGCTCACTTTAGGGGGTTATAGATATAATATAGCTGGCGGCGGGGTACGGGAGCGGCGGTTTAGGGGTTAATAACTTTATTAGGTTGCGGCGGGGTACGGGAGCGGCGGTTTAGGGGTTAATAGCTTTTTTATTGTTAGGCTAGTGAGGGGGGATAGCGGATAGAGGGTTAGACGTGTCGGGCTATGTTAGGGAGGCGTGTTAGACTTGTCGGGCTATGTTAGGGAGGCGTGTTAGACAGTGCGGGTGTTTTAGACTTTAGTCAGGTTTTATAGGCGCCGGCAGTTTCTAACGTGCCGCAAGTCACTGGCGACGCCAGAAATTTGTACTTGCGCAGATTTCTGGACATCGCTGGTTTGTCAGACTTACGGCACGTTAGCATCTGACGGCGACTTATATGGGATAGCTCGAGTTGCGAGCTGAAACTGCGGGCGACGCCGGTTCCCTCGCTTGCACCGCAAACTGCGATCTATATCGGATCGCGCCCCATAATTACTGATGTAAATAGAAAATATTGTAAACAGCTGCAAAATCCATTATTTAAATTTTTATCACTATGCTGAAAATGAGCAATAGTAATATATTTCCATTTGGTTGGGAATAAATATGCTTTAGGTTTACAGGTTGGCTGTGTGACAGAGGCAGTTACTGACAACTTAACTAAATAAAATTAGATATACGTTTATAATTCTGATTTGTGTCATATTTTTCTTTATAGTGTGTGGCATGACAGTTTGAAATAAAGACAAAAATAAACAACAAATGCAAGATAACAAGAAAATGCAATAGCACTTAAAGGGACACTGAACCCAAATTTCTTTCTTTCATGATTCAGATAGAGCATGCAATTTTAAGCAACTTTCTAATTTACTCCTGTTATCAATTTTTCTTTGTTCTCTTGCTAAGCTTTTTTTTTTTTTTTTTTTTTTTTTGTTCAGTACTCTGGACAGCACTTTTTTTATTGGTGGATGAATTTATCCACCAATCAGCAAGAACAACCCAGGTTGTTCACCAAAAATGGGCCGGCATCTAAACTTACATTCTTGCATTTCAAATAAAGATACCAAGAGAATGAAGAACATTTGATAATAGAAGTCAATTGGAAAGTTGTTTAAAATCAAATGCTCTATCTGAACCACTAAAGAAAACATTTAGGTTTCATGTCCCCTTAACTGGGACATTTCTGGCATATGTATTGCATTTTTAAGACATGGTTACAGTATATATCAAATTTTGGATATACCTCAACATCTGTGTGATGCTTCCAGTGCTCCTTGACAGAACTAAATGACAAAAAATATGTTAACGCACACGTGTATTGACACCTCTTATACCCTTACATTTAGACATGTCTATCTGGGGAGACAGTGGCCTAGATTTGGAGTTCGGCGGTAAAAGGGCTGTTAACGCTCCGCGGGCTTTTTTCTGGCCGCACCATAAATTTAACTCTGGTATCGAGAGTTAAAACAAATGCTGCGTTAGGCTCCAAAAAAGGAGCGTAGAGCATTTTTACCGCAAAAGCAACTCTCGATACCAGAGTTGCTTACGGACGCGGCCGGCCTCAAAAACGTGCTCGTGCACGATTCTCCCATAGGAAACAATGGGACTGTTTGAGCTGAAAAAAAACCTAACACCTGCAAAAAAGCAGCGTTCAGCTCCTAACGCAGCCCCATTGTTTCCTATGGGGGAACACTTCCTACGTCTGCACCTAACACCCTAACATGTACCCCGAGTCTAAACACCCCTAATCTTACACTTATTAACCCCTAATCTGCCGCCCCCGCTATCGCTGACCCCTGCATATTTTTTTAACCCCTAATCTGCCGCTCCGTAAAACGCCGCCACCTACGTTATCCCTATGTACCCCTAATCTGCTGCCCTAACATCGCCGACCCCTATGTTATATTTATTAACCCCTAATCTGCCCCCCACAACGTCGCCGACACCTGCCTACACTTATTAACCCCTAATCTGCCGAGCGGACCTGAGCGCTACTATAATAAAGTTATTAACCCCTAATCCGCCTCACTAACCCTATCATAAATAGTATTAACCCCTAATCTGCCCTCCCTAACATCGCCGACACCTACCTTCAATTATTAACCCCTAAACTTCCGATCGGAGCTCACCGCTATTCTAATAAATGGATTAACCCCTAAAGCTAAGTCTAACCCTAACACTAACACCCCCCTAAGTTAAATATAATTTACATCTAACTAAATTAATTAACTCTTATTAAATAAATTATTCCTATTTAAAGCTAAATACTTACCTGTAAAATAAATCCTAATATAGCTACAATATAAATTATAATTATATTATAGCTATTTTAGGATTAATATTTATTTTACAGGCAACTTTGTAATTATTTTAACCAGGTACAATAGCTATTAAATAGTTAAGAACTATTTAATAGTTACCTAGTTAAAATAATAACAAATTTACCTGTAAAATAAATCCTAACCTAAGTTATAATTAAACCTAACACTACCCTATCAATAAAATAATTAAATAAACTACCTACAATTACCTACAATTAACCTAACACTACACTATCAATAAATAAATTAAACACAATTGCTACAAATAAATACAATTAAATAAACTAGCTAAAGTACAAAAAATAAAAAAGAACTAAGTTACAGAAAATAAAAAAATATTTACAAACATAAGAAAAATATTACAACAATTTTAAACTAATTACACCTACTCTAAGCCCCCTAATAAAATAACAAAGCCCCCCAAAATAAAAAATTCCCTACCCTATTCTAAATTAAAAAGGTTACAAGCTCTTTTACCTTACATGCCCTGAACAGGGCCCTTTGCGGGGCATGCCCCAAGAATTTCAGCTCTTTTGCCTGTAAAAGAATAAATACAATACCCCCCCCCCCCAACATTACAACCCACCACCCACATACCCCTAATCTAACCCAAACCCCCCTTAAATAAACCTAACACTAAGCCCCTGAAGATCTTCCTACCTTGTCTTCACCATCCAGGTATCACCGATCCGTCCTGGCTCCAAGATCTTCATCCAACTCAAGCGGGGGTTGGCGATCCATAATCCGGTCCAGAAGAGGCTCCAAAGTCTTCCTCCTATCCGGCAAGAAGAGGACATCCGGACCGGCAAACATCTTCTCCAAGCGGCATCTTCGATCTTCTTCCATCCGGTGCGGAGCGGGTCCATCTTGAAGCAGGCGACGCGGATCCATCCTCTTCTTCCGATGTCTCCCGACTAATGACGGTTCCTTTAAGGGACGTCATCCAAGATGGCGTCCCTCGAATTCCAATTGGCTGATAGGATTCTATCAGCCAATCGGAATTAAGGTAGGAATTTTCTGATTGGCTGATGGAATCAGCCAATCAGAATCAAGTTCAATCCGATTGGCCGATCCCATCAGCCAATCAGATTGAGCTCGCATTCTATTGGCTGATCGGAACAGCCAATAGAATGCGAGCTCAATCTGATTGGCTGATTGGATCAGCCAATCGGATTGAACTTGATTCTGATTGGCTGATTCCATCAGCCAATCAGAAAATTCCTACCTTAATTCCGATTGGCTGATAGAATCCTATCAGCCAATCGGAATTCGAGGGACGCCATCTTGGATGACGTCCCTTAAAGGAACCGTCATTAGTCGGGAGACATCGGAAGAAGAGGATGGATCCGCGTCGCCTGCTTCAAGATGGACCCGCTCCGCACCGGATGGAAGAAGATCGAAGATGCCGCTTGGAGAAGATGTTTGCCGGTCCGGATGTCCTCTTCTTGCCGGATAGGAGGAAGACTTTGGAGCCTCTTCTGGACCGGATTATGGATCGCCAACCCCCGCTTGGGTTGGATGAAGATCTTGGAGCCAGGACGGATCGGTGATACCTGGATGGTGAAGACAAGGTAGGAAGATCTTCAGGGGCTTAGTGTTAGGTTTATTTAAGGGGGGTTTGGGTTAGATTAGGGGTATGTGGGTGGTGGGTTGTAATGTTGGGGGGGGGGGTATTGTATTTATTCTTTTACAGGCAAAAGAGCTGAAATTCTTGGGGCATGCCCCGCAAAGGGCCCTGTTCAGGGCTGGTAAGGTAAAAGAGCTTGTAACCTTTTTAATTTAGAATAGGGTAGGGAATTTTTTATTTTGGGGGGCTTTGTTATTTTATTAGGGGGCTTAGAGTAGGTGTAATTAGTTTAAAATTGTTGTAATATTTTTCTTATGTTTGTAAATATTTTTTTATTTTCTGTAACTTAGTTCTTTTTTATTTTTTGTACTTTAGCTAGTTTATTTAATTGTATTTATTTGTAGCAATTGTGTTTAATTTATTTATTGATAGTGTAGTGTTAGGTTAATTGTAGGTAATTGTAGGTAGTTTATTTAATTATTTTATTGATAGGGTAGTGTTAGGTTTAATTATAACTTAGGTTAGGATTTATTTTACAGGTAAATTTGTTATTATTTTAACTAGGTAACTATTAAATAGTTCTTAACTATTTAATAGCTATTGTACCTGGTTAAAATAATTACAAAGTTGCCTGTAAAATAAATATTAATCCTAAAATAGCTATAATATAATTATAATTTATATTGTAGCTATATTAGGATTTATTTTACAGGTAAGTATTTAGCTTTAAATAGGAATAATTTATTTAATAAGAGTTAATTAATTTTGTTAGATGTAAATTATATTTAACTTAGGGGGGTGTTAGTGTTAGGGTTAGACTTAGCTTTAGGGGTTAATCCATTTATTAGAATAGCGGTGAGCTCCGATCGGAAGTTTAGGGGTTAATAATTGAAGGTAGGTGTCGGCGATGTTAGGGAGGGCAGATTAGGGGTTAATACTATTTATGATCGGGTTAGTGAGGCGGATTAGGGGTTAATAACTTTATTATAGTAGCGCTCAGGTCCGCTCGGCAGATTAGGGGTTAATAAGTGTAGGCAGGTGTCGGCGACGTTGAGGGGGGCAGATTAGGGGTTAATAAATATAATATAGGGGTCGGCGGTGTTAGGGGCAGCAGATTAGGGGTACATAGGGATAACGTAGGTGGCGGCGATTTGCGGTCGGAAGATTAGGGGTTAATTATTGTAAGTAGCTGGCGGCGACGTTGTGGGGGGCAGGTTAGGGGTGAATAAATATAATACAGGGGTCGGCGGGGTTAGGGGCAGCAGATTAGGGGTACATAAGTATAACGTAGGTGGCGGTCGGCAGATTAGGGGTTAAAAATTTTAATCGAGTGGCGGCGGTGTGGGGGGAGCTCGGTTTAGGGGTACATAGGTAGTTTATGGGTGTTAGTGTACTTTAGGGTACAGTAGTTAAGAGCTTTATAAACCGGCGTTAGCCAGAAAGCTCTTAACTCCTGCTATTTTCAGGCGGCTGGAATCTTGTCGTTAGAGCTCTAACGCTCACTGCAGAAACGACTCTAAATACCAGCGTTAGAAAGATCCCATTGAAAAGATAGGCTACGCAAATGGCGTAGGGGGATCTGCGGTATGGAAAAGTCGCGGCTGCAAAGTGAGCGTTAGACCCTTTAATCACTGACTCCAAATACCAGCGGGCGCCCAAAACCAGCGTTAGGAGCCTCTAACGCTGGTTTTGACGGCTACCGCCGAACTCCAAATCTAGGCCAGTATGTGCAAGGCAGGAACATAAGAAAAGGACTAAAGGTTTTTATTTGGAGGGTCAGCCACTAAAGTTGTCCAGGAGTTACATTAAAGATAACACCTCAATATCAAAGGTCCATAATACCCAAATGTTTAAACACTTGAAAGTGATGCAGTATAGCTGTAAAAAGCTATAAATATCACCTGAACATCTCTATGTAAAAAAGAAAGATATTTTACCTCAAAAGTTCCTCAGTAGCCACATCCCATTGTAAAGGATTTCTAAGCAGCATATTAGTATGTCTGTCCTGGGACAGCGGAAGGAGCGAGCTTACGTGCACTCTCATCTCATTTCCCTATTCAGTGAAAGGAAGTTTACAATTAAATCTCATGAGAGCTAAGTGAAATCTCATGAGATCACCGTAAAAGAGTTCCTGACCTCAGCACTGTTGATGCTGATTGGCTGCTAATCATTTCTTCATTTTTTTAATTATTTTTTTTCCCTGCAGCTGGGCTGCAGCTGAGTATAAATTTTTTTACACAGAACTTACTCTGCTGAGCTGAGGAAATTGTGAGGTAAAATATCTTCCTTTTTTACATAGAGATGCTCAGGTGATATTTTCCTGTCATCTTCTTAAAGTTATACTACATCAGTTTCAAGTGATTTAGCATATGAGTAGTATGTCCCTTTAAAGCAGGGGTCGCCAACCTTTCAGACCTCAGTGACCACTAAACTCACAATTTTGAATTCCGTGGCCCACTAACATGATTTTTTTAAAAATGGTACAAACCTTTGTAATGTGTGTGTATGTATATGTGTGTGTATGTATATGTGTGTGTATGTATGTGTGTGTGTGTATGTGTGTGTGTGTATATATATATATATATATATATATATATATACACATACTGTACATAACTAGTATAACTAGGGTTGCACCGATACCGATACTAGTATCGGTATCGGTACCGATACCAAGTATTTGCATGAGTACTTGTACTCGAGCAAATGCACCGATACTTAAACCCATACCACCACTTCCTACCCATATGCTACCTTGTGGCGTTTTTTCAAACTGCATGTTCCCATTTCATTTTAAACTGGAGTGGAGACTAAACTAAAAATTGTTTACTATTGTTCTGCCAATACAAATTGCTGTTATTTGTATTATTGTAGTAGAGATCACACTAGACCTCGTTCAGACAAACACCTGAAGTACTGGGCAGTTAATAAACAGATTTCCAGCTCTGGCTAAATGGCCCAAAAATATCTTTCTGCCCCATGCAGTAGTGTGGAAAGTGAAAGACTGTTCAACTTAGAGTCGAACCTCCATATAAATGTCAGATTGATGTTATATAACAGCCCAACAACCCAATTGCATCACCCCTTTAAATGTAATATTTGAATGTAATATTTTTTATTTATAAACATGTTCAGTAAACTTTTAACAAATAAAACTGTTTTATTATTTCATAATGTCTTTTGAATTACAGTCCTTTATAATTATAAAGAAGGAATCTTAAATAATTAGTCTGTATTGTGCTTGGTAAACTGTCACGTGACATTAAAAAAAAAGTATTGGTAATTGGTATCAGCGAGTATTTGAAAACAAGTATCTGTACTTGTACTCAGTCATAAAAAAAATGGTATCGGTGCAACCCTAAGTATAACCATAGCTATATTTACATTATGTATATATTTACACATTTTTAAGAATTATTTTTTGGAATTAACTAACTGAATGACAGAATTTAGAGAATACTTCCAAATGACAGATGAATGGTGAGTGCCCACTTTTGAGCTTGAAACAGAGAGGCAGAAAGTGGGAAAAAAAGAATTGTTTAAAAGGATCGCAAGACTTCTAAGTTACCTCCCCAGTTAGGAATTATTCAAAACTACTTATGATCATGGACAGACATTGGAGTCATAAATTAAGTTTATATCAGAAAGCTCTCAATATGTATGTGAGCTAACCACGACTGATGTTACTGGCAATTACTATAATACTGGTGTGATATGGCTGATCTGCTGGATGGCAATTACTGGAATTCAGGTTGAATGGCTTTGTGCGCAGGGAAAATTATTAGACTGAAAATTTTTAATATTTAATAAATAAAAAAAAGATGGAGGGGTGGAAGACAAACAGTGATGTAAGTTGTCTATCTGAAGGAATTAGGAAAACTACTACACTGAGACAGGTAAAGGGGAAGAAAATAAATGAAATATGAGAATTTTTTCTTTTAAGATTTTCTTTTTTTATATACTTTAATTCCACTATTTCAAGCCAAGACTATACCAACCTCTGCTGGCTTTAGAATGGAATCATCTTCCTCTGAGCAGCACGCAGGGCGGGAGGAGTTAAAAATACAATCTAGCTACGCAAGTTGTGCAGTACTACATAACGTACGTAGGGAGACTGTAATTTAACTCCTCCTCCGTTGGTTTTCACTAATGTCCAGCCAGGCACTGTAGGGAGTTGCGGCACGACAAGGGTGATGCCATCAGAGAAGATGAATTCCTGATTGATGGTGTCAAGGACCACCAACATCTTCTCGTGGACCACCAGTGGTCCATGGACCACTGGTTGGCGACCGCTGCTTTAAAGGACCACTTAACACAGTAGAATTGCATAATCAATAAATACATACTAAAAAGACAATGCAAAAACACTTACGTTAAGTTTTCTGAATGGCTGCGTTAGCCTCAAAAAAGTGAGCGTTGAGCAAATTTAGCTCCACATCTTACCTCAATACCAGCATTGCTTACGGTAGTGGTAAGCTGGCTAAAACGTGCTTGTGCACGATTTCCCCATAGGAAACAATGGGGCTGAGACGGCTGAAAAAAAACCTAACATCTGCAAAAAAGCAACGTTCAGCTCCTAACGTAGCCCCATTGTTTCCTATGGGAAAATTAAAGTTATGTCTGCACCTAACACCCTAACATGAACCCCGAGTCTAAACACCCCTAACCTTACATTTATTAACCTCTAATCTGCCGCCTCCGACATCGTCGCCACCTGCATTATATTATTAACCCCTAATCTTCCGCTCTGGATACCGCCGCCACCTACATTATACCTATGAACCCCTAATCTGCTGCCCATAACACCGCCGCCACCTACATTATATTTATTAACCCCTAATCTGCCACCCCCAATGTCGCCGCAACTATATTAAATTTATTAACCCCAAATCTGCCGTTGCCAACGTCGCCGCCACTATAACTAAATGTATTAACCCCTAAACCTAATTCTAACCCTAACCCTAACACCCCCTAACTTAAATCTAATTTAAATAAATATAAATAAAATTACTATAATTAAATAAATTAATCCTATTTAAAACTAAATACTTACCTATAAATTAAACCCTAATATAGCTACAATATAACTAATAGTTACATTATAGCTATTTTAGGATTTATTTTTATTTTACAGGCAACTTTGTATTTATTTTAACTAGGTACAATAGTTATTAAATAGTTATTAACTATTTAATAACTACCTAGCTTAAATAAATACAAAATTACCTGTAAAATAAATCCTAACCTAAGTTACAATTACACCTAACACTACTGTATAAAAAAATAAATTAACTAAATTAAATAAAACTAATTACAATTAAATTAAACTAAATTATGAAAAAAATAAACACTAAATTACAGAAAATAAAAAAGAAATTTAAATTTTTAAAACTAATTACACCTAATCTAATCCCCCTAATAAAATAAAAAAGCCCCCCAAAATAATAAAATTCCCTACCCTATACTAAATTACAACAAATAGCCCTTAAAAGGCATTGCCCCAAAGTAATCAGATCTTTTACCTGTAAAAAGAAAATGCAATACCCCCCAACATTACAACCCACCACCCACATACCCCTACTCTAAAACCCACCCAATCCCCCCTTAAAAAAACTAACACTAACCCCCTGAAGATCACCCTACCTTGAGCCGTCTTCACCCAGCCATCATCCAGGACATCCAGACCGGCAGAACTCTTCATCCAGGCGGCATCTTCTATCTTCTTCCAACCGGAACGGAGCAGATCCATCTTGAAGACATCCGTTGCGGAGCATCCTCTTCTGTTCCTGGCCGACGACTGAATGAAGGTTCCTTTTAGTGAAGTCATCCAAGATGGCGTCCCTTGAATTCCGATTGGCTGATAGAATTCTATCAGCCAATCGGAATTAAGGTAGGAAAAATCCTATTGGCTGATGCTATCAGCCAATCGGATTGAAGTTCAATCCGATTGACTGATCCAACAGCCAATAGAATAAGAGCTCAATCCTATAATGGGTGATAATGGGTGCAACATACATTTATATTAGCTAATATTAGCTTCAATTGTAGCCAGGTGGTCAGTAATATCAGCTGACTGTTGCACCAACTAAGGGCTAGGTTACAAGTGGCGCGCTAACTATTTTGAAGGAGTGCTTGTTTTACAAGTTGAAAGGAAATGCAAACATGTGAGCGATATCTCGATTTATGCTAGAATGACTACCGCAACCTCAGAGCTCTGGTTAACTGTTACGCGAGACAAAAAAATTTCACAAAACACGTAAAAAATACATTGAAAAGTAGTTACACACATAACACTATCTGATAAAAACTTATTTTAAAAAAATATTGCACAAAAAAAGTTATAAAGGCTCAAAGATGTGAGGTCTCAGATGTTAGAAAAGGTAGGCAAAGGTCTTTAATATAGAGATATATACATATACATGTCTAAAGATGTATATGTATGTATACATTTATGTCTATATATGTGTACATATGTGAACAAAGATTTTTCAACACCTTTCAGTGAAACAAAATAGAACCCAATACTCGAAAGAACAGTAAGGCTGGTAAGATACGTTTTAAAACTTCACCTTTATTTAGACTCTGTGAGTAAAAAGACAAAGGCACAGTACACAGACCTGACTACCGCTGACACGTTTCCTGCCCTATTGGGCACTTCATCACAGCTCTGATGAAGTGCCCCATAGGGCAGGAAACGTGTCAGCGGTAGTCAGGTCTGTGTACTGTGCCTTTGTCTTTTTACTCACGGAGTCTAAATAAAGGTGAAGTTTTAAAACGTATCTTACCAGCCTTACTGTTCTTTCGAGTATTGGGTTCTATTTTGTTTCACTGAAAGGTGTTGAAAAATCTTTGTTCACTTATTGCTTTAATCGAGTGTTTGGCAGGGGAGCCCTTCCCAACACCTGTGAGACAAGCCGGGATGCTGCTGTGAACTCAGGCAGTATCTGTAACTGCTGCAACTGACTGCACTACTAAAGAGTGGATACAACAGTTCCGTTTTCCTGGATCTCATCGAACATTGGACATCATTCTCAGAAACAAGTGAGTTTGTTTACATATTCTATATTTGCTAGAATTGTCTGGCTTATGTCCACTCATTTCCAACGATGAGTCTTGCGAATGTAAGGGGTTAACGGATCTTGCAACCAGCTGCTACAGTATAACACAGGTCTATCACAATTGTTTCTTAAATTGGACAAAGCGATACAGTGTCTCAGCCAGTACTCATTGATATATTGTGCTGTCTATTCAACATTGCTTTTTGCTTTTTGATCCTCATATTGAATCACATGTCCAAATTGTTTGTTTGCATATGTGTACATATGTATTTACAGTATATGTGTATATATGTATTTACAGACTTATATACGCAAAAATACATATCTACACATATATAGACACATATAGAAGTGCATTGGAGCCTTTTGCAGTCAAGTAGATGAAAACATGTGAAAGCAATTTTCATCCTATAACATAAAAGGCCAAGTGTGTTTGTCCGAAGCAGTCATGTGCAGTAGAGACAGCACGAGGACAAACACACCTGGCCTGAAGATCTCCCTACCTTGAGTCGTCTTCACCCAACCGGGCACTGATGGACCAAAAGAGGGCATCCGGAGTGGCAGAAGAAGTCTTCATCCTATCCGGGCAGAAGAGGACATCCGGACCGGCAGACAACTTCATCCAAGCAGCATCTTCTATCTTCATCCATCCGACGAGGAGCGGCTCCATCTTCAAGACCTCCGGCACAGAACATCCTTCTTCAACGACGACTAGACGACGAATGAAGGTTCCTTTAAGTGACGTCATCCAAGATGGCGTCCCTCGAATTCCGATTGGCTGATAGGATTCTATCAGCCAATCGGAATTAAGGTAGGAAAAATCTGATTGGCTGATTGAATCAGCCAATCAGATTCAAGTTCAATCGGATTGGCTGATTCAATCAGCCAATCAGATTGAGCTCGCATTCTATTGGCTATTCCTCGCCAAGAGTAGCGGCGAGGTCCGGTCGGCAGATTAGGGGTTAATAAGTGTAGGTAAGGTAGCGGCGACATTGGGGGGGCAGATTAGGGGTTAATAAATATACTATAGGGGTCGGCAGTGTTAGGGGCAGAAGATTAGGGGTTCATAGGGATAATGTAGGTGGCAGCGATGTGCGGTCGGAAGATTAGGGGTTAAAAATTTTTATTATAGTGGTGGCGATGTGGGGGGGCCTCAGTTTAGGGGTACATAGGTAGTGTATGGGTGTTAGTGTACTTTAGAGCACAGTAGTTAAGAGCTTTATGAACCGGCGTTAGCCCAGAAAGCTCTTAACTACTGACTTTTTTCTGCGGATGGAGTCTTGTTGGTAGAGGCTCTACCGCTCACTTCAGCCAAGACTCTAAATACCGGCATTAGGAAGATCCCATTGAAAAGATAGGATACGCAATTGGCGTAAGGGTATCTGCGGTATGGAAAAGTCGCGGCTTGGAAGTGAGCGTTAGACCCTTTCCTGGCTGACTCTAAATACCAGCGGGCGGTAAAAAGCATTAGGACCCCTTTTGACGGCTACCGCAGAACTCTAAATCTAGGTGTAATTTTGTTAAGACCCGGAGAGTGCGTCCTTTTTCCTGCTATCTATCTATCTATCTATCTATCTATCTATCTATCTATATATATATATATAAACTTTTAGATGTATAGGTATAGATAATGATATATACAGTACCTTACCAAAAAACATCATATATATATATATATATATATATATATATATACACTGTATGTATGTATGTATATATATATATATATATATATATATATATATATATACATACACATATGTAAACATGTTTTTATGAATAAATAGAACATTTTCTGCTATGTGAAGAACACTGGAATGTGAAATATTAATATTTTCATTTCGGGTCCGCGTACTTGAGAAAACACGGGTTTACGCGAAAATAGGGAGTTCATTTTTTTTCCACTTTTCTGGATCCTTTGACTTCTATGGGGGAATGCATTAACACAGTCGCTATATTCTAACTTCGGGTTAGTGCTCATGTGAAAATGTTTTACTTTCAACTTGTAATATGCGCTCTACCCGACACACGCAAAAAAGCTTACTTCTAGTGTGTTATCACGCGAGCGGGTGAGCAAAATACCGCTCCCCCTAAATAGGCTGGAGAGAACACTAGGGGGTCAATTTAACAAAGAGCGAATGGCCCCTGTTCCCCTTGTTTCCGTGCAAGCCTTCAGGCTCACTGGAAACAGTAGTTAAGAAGCTGCTCCTTAACTCATATGACGCCTCTGAGGCGGGGTACAGCAATCAGCCCGATCATGTACGATCGGGCTGATTGACAACCCCTGCCAGCGGCCAATTGGCCACGAATCTGCAGGGGGCGTCATTGCACAAGCAGTTCACTAGAACTGCTTGTGCAATGCTGAATGCCGACTGCGTATGCTGTCCACATTCAGCGATGTCTGGCGGACATGATACACTGCAGCGTATCATGTCCCCCAGGCATTGTTAAATCGGCCCCTAGGTTTGTAAAAATTCAGGATGTGGAAGGTAAATAAATAAAAACTAATGTTTTAGGATTTAACTATTTTAATTTGAAATATAAATATTATACAAATAGGAGCTGCACTTGTCGGACGCTATAGTAAGTTAACATTTCTGGCCCATATTCCTTAGCTAGCAGCATGTACTAGATAAAATAACTTCACTATGACGTGGACAATACATTTATATACTTTATTATAACTATTCATAATAAGGATGGGTTTGATGAGTATAAAATACAGAGCATGACATTGCTGCAAAGAATATTAGATTTCCTTCTTTCCTGTTTAACCACAATAGCAATAATTCCCCCAATCAAATTCAAGGTATAATGTTTGTTATTCTAATACTTAAGAAATTGCAGAAATCTCTATATGTGATAGAAAGAATATAAGTTCATAATTGTATATTTCTGAGAACATTAAAATGTCAGGGAATATCCTTCTTGCTTCTTGGTTTGACTGATATTTTTTATTCTGAAAAGCCAGAGGCATCGCCAAGGGGGCACTAGCCCCCCCAACATAATGGCTGCCCCCCCATGTGCACCCCAACTATTACCATCACTCTGCCCAGGCACTGCGGCAGCTTCAGATGACCATGCTCATGGCAGACTCCACCCGCACATTGCATGAACTGAAGTCCCACCCACAAATCACCTGTGGGCCTCCTGGAAGTGCACACCAAGAAGAAAATTCTGGGGACACCACTGTGAAAAGCTTTTCATGAGTCACTCCACCCGCACATTGCATGAACTGAAGTCCCACCCACAAATCACCTGTGGGCCTCCTGGAAGTGCACACCAAGAAGAAAATTCTGGGGACACCACTGTGAAAAGCTTTTTATGAGTCACAACAAAAAAGCCAACAGTCAGATCCTCATTCTGATTATGTTAATCTTACTTATGTGTTTTTGTCTATGCAGCTCCAAGGACTATAATAAAGTAAAACTAACAACTTACTGTGACAAGGGGTGGGAACAAATATTTAAATATTCTGCAATTTTCAAGCAACGTTCCAGCATTAGTTCCACACATGAGTTTTATTGGATCTTGAGCTTTTATGACTATTTAGAAAGAGATTAGACAATAGCTAAAAGGAAGACTATAAATGTATAAATTCCAGATGCCAGTAAGCTTGACTAAGCACAAAAATGTCTGACTTAGCACTTGCAACAGAAGTGCCACGAAATGCATGAGATGTCTACTTTACTCATGAAAGTAAGAACTGAAAGATAATACCCTTGTGTGTTGCCTTTAGTTTTTTTCTTAATTAATAAGACTTTATTTTACTGACAAAATTCTTCTGAAAATTTGTATTCACTTCTGGAAGAATTATTTTATTATAATTAAATTTTCTCTGTATTATTCAAGGCTGGCTGGACCATGGGACCAAGCAGGTCCAATGGTCTCAGGCAGCACTTGACAAGGGACAGCACTTCAGTGACTGAGTCAAGTCACTTTCAGACCCAGACCACTCCTGTCCTTTGTGTTCATGGGGGAAGTTGCAGACTCCCAGCAGCATAACCTTATCATGCAAAAAGACATAGAACAGGTCAGGGGCGACATTCAAGGTCGGACAAGTGCATCTCTTCGATAACTTCCTTCTCACTTGTTGCGCAATTGTGCATAAGCATTAGTTGCATGCAGGTAGGCAGGCTTAGTAAGGTCAGCGGCCAGGCTAGTAGGTTGATATGCTAATCAGTAATGTTACTCCTAGGGGGTGTCATTGCATTCTTATACCAAGGAAGCACAATATCTTGAGCCAGCCTTGGTAGTGTTACCTCGCCCTCTAACCCAAAATCTATATTTATTTTCTACTTGTAGATCGTACTACACATTTTGCTCGTTTTACTAAATGGTCTATCCATCCTCTTCATCTTAAACAAACTCAACAGCCTCTCCAACTTAACTAATTCCTGTTATTAACAGACATTAATAACAGCCCCTGTGAGTCCAACCCTTTTATTATCTATATTATTTTATGTTGTATATTAAAGGGACACTGAAGCCAATTTTTTTCTTTCATGATTCAGCTAGAGCATGAAATTTTAAGCAACCTTTTAATATACTCCTATTATTAATTTTTCTTAGTTCTCTAAGGAATGTAAATCTTAGCAGCCAGCCCATTTTAGGTTCAGCACCATGGATATCACTTGCTTATTAGAGGCTTACATTTATGCACCAATAAGCAAGCATAACCCAGGTTCTCAACCAAAATTGGGCCGGCTCCTATGCATCACATTCCTGCTTTTTAAATAATGATAGCAAGAGAACGAAGAAAAAATTATAATAGGAGTAAATTAGAAAGTTGCTTAAAATTACATGCTCTATCTGCAAATTTGAGTTTAGTGTCCCTTTAACTAAAGAACAGAGAAATGAGTGACCTTAAGTGAAAAATCTGCATAATGTGCCCAGGAAGGAACTGCTGAAGTTAGAGAGGCTGGTAAAACTGGAATGGATGGAGAGACCATTTAGTGAAATTTGTCTGATAGAATGTTATGTATTCGAGGTCCTAGCAAATCATTTCTATTGAGGTTTAGGCAGTGTGCTCACCTTACACCACGTAAGGAATCCATAAAATAGGAAACTCTTGGCATCTACAAGACAATGTTCATTGGGTCAATATTAAATTCACAAAAAGTGCACGTTTCATCAAACAGCAACATAATCTTGTAAAAACATTCCTGAAAAACATCCCTACATCTCTTATCTATGACAAAACTTTATGGTGTAAAAATAGGTTTAAAGGGAATTAAAAATAGTTACAAAAACTAAACATGACATATACAAAATAGTTTTAAAACTTATATAAAATTATTTTGTACATTATTAAATATTAATATTGACATTCTCAGCTTCTCGTTGATTTAAATGATCTCCCCTATGTGTAAAAGGGATACTAAGCCTATTTTTTTCTTTCTTTTATGATTCGGATAGAGCATGCAATTTTAAGCAACTTTCTAATTTACTCCTATTATCAATTTTTCTTTGTTCTCTTGGTATTTTTATTTGAAAAAGCAGGAATGAAAGCGTAGGAGCCGGCCCATTTTTGGTTCAGCCCCCTGGATAATGCTGGCTGATTGATGGATACATTTAGCCACCAATCAGCTAGCAGTATCAAGGTGCTGAACCTAAAATGGGCCTGCTCCTAAGCTTTCATTATTACTTTTCAAATAAAGATACCAAGATAACGAAGAAAATTTGATAATAGGAGTAAACTAGAAAGTTACTTAAAATTGCTTGCTCTATCCAAATCATGAAAAAAAAAATGGGTTTAGTGTCCCTTTAAAAATGGATACAAACAATATTCACTCAGCAAGAGCTGTATCCATTGACTAATAATTGGTTGTTTTTTAAAGGGGCAATAAATGCCTTGAGATTTAAATATAAATGATTTAGTTATGTGTAATGAAACAACTGTGTAAAATACTTTCATAATGTATTATTGCCTCCCATTCATGTAATTTAGCTCTGAAATGTCAGAATTTTCTAATTTTCACAAATGAAAATGCACACGGCTGACTTCTCAATGCTAACTCTGCTACATATCTTTTCCTAATTTGCTTTAACAGATAAGAACTATAACACAATGCATTGTATATTAAAAATATAACTGGGGATAACCATGTTGTCTGCATACTTAAAGGTCCAATCTACTCCAGAATTTGTGTTGCTTAAAAAGATAGATAATCCATTACCCTTTCCTCAGTTTTGCATAATCAACACAGTTATATTAATACACTTTAAACCTCTGTGATTACCTTGTATTAAAGTCTCTGCAGACTGCCCCCTTATTTCAGTTCTTTTGACAGACTTGCATTTTAGCCAATCAGTGCTGACTCATAAATATCTCCACAAGAGTGAACACAATGTTATCTTTTTGACACACATAAACTAGCACTGTCTAACTGTGAAACACTGTGAAAATGCTCAGAGATAAGAGGTGGCATTCAAGAGTTAAAAATTAGTAAGAGTTAAAAACTAGGTTTAGCTTTCAACAAATAATACCAAGAGTACAAAGCACATTTGATGATAAAAGTAAATTGGAAAGTTGTTTAAAATTGCGTGCCCTATCGGAAACATTAAAGATTAATTTTGACTAGACTGTCCCTTTAAGCCAGGATTGGCTAGGCGGCATATGGTTATTAAAAAACAATTATAGCAAACAAGATGTTAATTTGTTTAGAGTTGACTGACAAGTTATTCTATAGCAAGACAACTGAGATAGTAAAGGGTCACTAAAGTCAAAACTAAACTTTCACAATTGAGATAGAGCAACATTTTTTAAATACCTCTCCAATTTACTTCTATAATCTAAATGTACACATATAAACACATAAATACATACAGTATATAGACATATGTATAAGTGCATTGGTGAGTGGGAGCTGTAGAAGGGAGGCGGGTGGGTGGCCCATCGTTGGTTCCTCATCTGGATCCGGTTACTAACTAGTGTGCGCGATGCCACGGGAGTGCGGCCGGGTGGCGTGTGTGTGCCACATTTACAAATGTATATAACGAATGTATGGGAAGCAGGGAGAGGGAGGCAGGGCTGGCCTTTGGGCCGCCTAGTCTCCACGCCTGGGGGGGCCCCGCCGCACCAGTTGCAATTAAAAAAAAAAATATATATATATTTTTATTCACGTTTTTTTTTTTTTTTAAATTTGGCGCCTTTTTTTTCTGCTGGGAAAACAGCGTAGCGGCCGAGTGGAGGCACAGGTGACTGACAGGCAGGCAATTATTGGTGGGTGGCGATCTGAATGATTGGAGGATATACATTATTTTCCAATCATTCAGCTAAAAGAGGTGGCTGGTGAGTGACTGACTGGTGCTGAGAGGGGAGGAGGTGGGAGCAGTGAGGTCAGACCAGTCAGTTTGAGTCATTCAATTTCAAGGGCTCCATGTACTAAGCCGTCAATTCATCCGTCATTGTAGACGCGGATAAACTCGCCGTTACTCGCCGCGGGCGAAATGGTGTCCGCTGTCGCTATGTACTAATATTCCCCCAATAAATAGACAAGTCTAGCCCGCCGCGAGCAGTTGCGGATTGTTGATAAATTTGACGCCTCGCTCGCCGCGACTAAGCTGATGGTACTTAACTTTCAGTTGAATTGTCTGGCCAATTATTAACACGTGACATGCAAGGTGTCACGAACATCATAGTAGTCGCGGGAATAGAATTTTGCTCCTATAAAAGTTCAACTTATCTAAACAACTTTATTATTGTTCAAAATTTTTTGAAGAGTGATAACAGAGCGTTATTTTTGTAATATTTATTTACAATTTGGATATGGCTTCATCTGGATCTGATAATATATAAATATTAATATAAAAACAATTATAAAGATTGACAACTAACAATACAAATTTAAATAGATTACTCTTTAATTACAGTCGACAAATTGGGCGCAATTTATGTACATGGAAATGAGAGACAAATTAGACGCCAGTTATGCTGTAAGTACAATGCTGATATTACTGCCTTTTATATATGTCTAGACTGGCGTCTAGATTGACTTTCCTATTGTTTTGTACCTTGCCCGCCACCTAAAAGGTGGCGAGGCAAAAATAGCGAGGTGGGAGCGGAAATTGTAGCGAGCGGACAAATAGATTTTTTAGTACATTCGTTTTTTGGCGAGTTGGTGGTCAAATGTGTCTAATTACAGTGAAAAATGGAGCGGTAGCGAGGTTTGGCGGATAAGTACGCTCGCAATTTTAAAGATGCGAGTTTTAACATAATTGACGGCTTTGTACATATCAGTTTGCGAGTTTTGACGCGAGATTTGTTGCGGGTAGCTCGCTGACTGCTTAGTACATGGAGCCCCAAGTGCAGGACGGGAGTCAGGACAGAGACTGGAGAGAGAGAGAGTGGGACCAGACCGGAGGACCATGGAGTGAGTCACAGTGAGTAGTCAGGGACTGGGCGTTCGCTGCACAGTACAGTCGCTCCTCTGCTTAGTGGTGTGGTGTGGTGTTATGCTAATGTGAGTGCTGCTTAGACTTTGTTCAAGTTGCTTAACAATCTGCCTGCAGTACTGACACAGCCTGGGATGGAGTCATCATTTTATTGCAGGGGGCTGGCTGGGGGCATCATTTTATTGCAGGGGGGGGTTGGCTGGGGGCATCATTTTATTGCAGGGGGAGCTGGCTGGGGGCATCATTTTATTGCAGGGGGGCTGGCTGGGTGCATCATTTTATTGCAGGGGGGGACTGGCTGGGGGCATCATTTTACTGCGGGGGGGGCTGGCTGGGGGCATCATTTTATTGCAAGGGGGGGCTGGCTGGGGGCATCATTTTATTGCAGGGGGCAGCTGGCTGGGGCATCATTTTATTGCAAGGGGGGCTGGCTGGGGCATCATTTTATTGTGGGGGGGCTGGCTGAGGGCATCATTTTATTGCGGCGGGGCTGGCTGGTGGCGTCATTTTATTGCAGGGGGCTGGCTGGGGGCATGACTTATGGCTGGGGGCATCATTTTATTGCTGGGTGCATCATTTTATTGCAGGGGTGGCTGGGGGCATCATTTTATTGCTGGGTGCCTCATTTTATTGCAGGGGGGCTGGCCTGGGGGCTTAATTTTATTGCTATGGGCATCATTTATTGCAGGGGGGCTGGAGGAATCATTTTATTGCTGGGGGTATCATTTTATTGCAGGGGGCTGCTGGGGGCATCATTTTATTGCAGGGGCTGCTGGGGGCATCATTTTATTGCAGGGGCTGCTGGGGGCATCATTTTATTGCTGGAGGGCATCATTTTACTGCAGCAGGGATGGGGGGCATCATTTTATTGCAGGGGTGCTGCTGGGGGCATCACTTATGGCTGAAGGCATAATTTTATTGCAGGAGGGCTGGGGGCATCATTTTATTGCAGGGGTGCTGGGAGCATCATTTTATTGCAGGGGAGCTGGGGGCATCATTTTATTGCAGGGGAGGCTGGGGGCATCATTTTATTGCAGGGGAGGCTGAGGAAATAATTTTATTGCTGGGTGCATCATTTTATTGCAGGGGGGCTCGCCTGGGGGCTTAATTTTATTGTTATGGGCATCATTTATTGCAGTGGGGCTGGGGGAATCATTTTATTTGCGGGGGGTATCATTTTATTGCAGGGGGCTGCTGGGGGCATCATTTTATTGCAGGGGGCTGCTGGGGGCATCATTTTATTGCAGCAGGGATGGGGGCATCATTTTATTGCAGGGGTGCTGCTGGGGGCATCACTTATGGCTGGAGGCATCATTTTATTGCAGGGGGGCTGGGAGTATCATTTTATTGCAGGGGGGCTGGGGGCATCATTTATTGCTGAGGCATCATTTATTACAGAGGGGGGCTGGGAGCATCATTTTATTGCAGGGGGGGCTGGGGGCATCATTTTATTGCAGGGGGGACTGGGGGCATAATTTATTGCTGAGGCATCATTTATTACAGAGGGGGGCTGGGAGCATCATTTTATTGCAGGGGGGCTGGGGGCATCATTTATTGCTGAGGCATCATTTATTACAGAGGGGGAATGGGAGCAACATTTTATTGCAGGGGCTGGGGCATCATTTTATTGCAGGGGGGCTGGGGCATCATTTTATTGCAGGGGGCATCATTTATTACAGAGGGGGGCTGGGAGCATAATTTGATTGCAGGGGTGCTGGGGGGGAATCATTTATTGCTGGGGCATAATTTATTACAGAGGGGGGCTGGGAGCATAATGTTATTGCAGGGGTGCTGGGGGTATCAGTTTATTGCTGAAAGCATCATTTTATTGCAGGGGGCATCATTTTATTGCAGAGGGCTGCTGTGGGCATCATTTTACTGCTGGGGGCATCATTTATGGCTGGAGGCATAATTTTATTGCAGGAGGGCTGGGGGCATCATTTTATTGCAGGGGGCTGAGGAAATAATTTTATTGCTGGGGGCATCATTTTATTACAGGGGGGCTAGCCTGGGAGCTTCATTTTATTGCTATGGGCATCATTTTATTGCAGGGGTGCTCAGGGCATCATTTTATTGCAGGGGGGCTGAGGGCATCATTTTATTGCTGGGGTATAATTTTATTGCTGGGGTGCTGGGACCATCATTTTATTGCAGGGGGGCTGGGAGCATCATTTTATTGCAGGGGGGCTGGGAGCATCATTTATTGCTGAGGCATAATTTATTACAGAGGGGAGCTGGGAGCATCATTTTATTGCAGGGGGGCTGGGAGCATCATTTTATTGCAGGGGGTTGCTGGGGGCATCATTTTATTGCAGCAGGGGTGGGGGCATCATTTTATTGCAAGGGGGGCTGGCTGGGGCATCATTTTATTGCAAGGGGGGCTGGCTGGGGCATCATTTTATTGTGGGGGGGCTGGCTGAGGGCATCATTTTATTGCGGGGGGGCTGGCTGGTGGCATCATTTTATTGCAGGGGGCTGGCTGGGGGCATGACTTATGGCTGGGGGCATCATTTTATTGCTGGGTGCATCATTTTATTGCAGGGGTGGCTGGGGGCATCATTTTATTGCTGGGTGCCTCATTTTATTGCAGGGGGGCTGGCCTGGGGGCTTAATTTTATTGCTATGGGCATCATTTATTGCAGGGGGGCTGGAGGAATCATTTTATTGCTGGGGGTATCATTTTATTGCAGGGGGCTGCTGGGGGCATCATTTTATTGCAGGGGCTGCTGGGGGCATCATTTTATTGCAGGGGCTGCTGGGGGCATCATTTTATTGCTGGAGGGCATCATTTTACTGCAGCAGGGATGGGGGGCATCATTTTATTGCAGGGGTGCTGCTGGGGGCATCATTTTATTGCAGGGGTGCTGCTGGGGGCATAACTTATGGCTGAAGGCATAATTTTATTGCAGGAGGGCTGGGGGCATCATTTTATTGCAGGGGTGCTGGGAGCATCATTTTATTGCAGGGGAGCTGGGGGCATCATTTTATTGCAGGGGAGGCTGGGGGCATCATTTTATTGCAGGGGAGGCTGAGGAAATAATTTTATTGCTGGGTGCATCATTTTATTGCAGGGGGGCTCGCCTGGGGGCTTAATTTTATTGCTATGGGCATCATTTATTGCAGTGGGGCTGGGGGAATCATTTTATTTGCGGGGGGTATCATTTTATTGCAGGGGGCTGCTGGGGGCATCATTTTATTGCAGGGGGCTGCTGGGGGCATCATTTTATTGCAGCAGGGATGGGGGCATCATTTTATTGCAGGGGTGCTGCTGGGGGCATCACTTATGGCTGGAGGCATCATTTTATTGCAGGGGGGCTGGGAGTATCATTTTATTGCAGGGGGGCTGGGGGCATCATTTATTGCTGAGGCATCATTTATTACAGAGGGGGGCTGGGAGCATCATTTTATTGCAGGGGGGGCTGGGGGCATCATTTTATTGCAGGGGGGACTGGGGGCATAATTTATTGCTGAGGCATCATTTATTACAGAGGGGGGCTGGGAGCATCATTTTATTGCAGGGGGGCTGGGGGCATCATTTATTGCTGAGGCATCATTTATTACAGAGGGGGAATGGGAGCAACATTTTATTGCAGGGGCTGGGGCATCATTTTATTGCAGGGGGCATAATTTATTACAGAGGGGGGCTGGGAGCATAATTTGATTGCAGGGGTGCTGGGGGGGAATCATTTATTGCTGGGGGCATAATTTATTACAGAGGGGGGCTGGGAGCATAATGTTATTGCAGGGGTGCTGGGGGTATCAGTTTATTGCTGAAAGCATCATTTTATTGCAGGGGGCATCATTTTATTGCAGAGGGCTGCTGTGGGCATCATTTTACTGCTGGGGGCATCATTTATGGCTGGAGGCATAATTTTATTGCAGGAGGGCTGGGGGCATCATTTTATTGCAGGGGGCTGAGGAAATAATTTTATTGCTGGGGGCATCATTTTATTACAGGGGGGCTAGCCTGGGAGCTTCATTTTATTGCTATGGGCATCATTTTATTGCAGGGGTGCTCAGGGCATCATTTTATTGCAGGGGGGCTGAGGGCATCATTTTATTGCTGGGGTATAATTTTATTGCTGGGGTGCTGGGACCATCATTTTATTGCAGGGGGGCTGGGAGCATCATTTTATTGCAGGGGGGCTGGGAGCATCATTTATTGCTGAGGCATAATTTATTACAGAGGGGAGCTGGGAGCATCATTTTATTGCAGGGGGGCTGGGAGCATCATTTTATTGCAGGGGGTTGCTGGGGGCATCATTTTATTGCAGCAGGGATGGGGGCATCATTTTATTGCAGGTTTGCTGCTGGGGGCATCATTTTATTGCAGGGGTGCTGCTGGGGGCATCATTTTATTGCAGGGGTGCTGCTGGGGCCATCACTTATGGCTGGAGGCATAATTTTATTGCAGGAGGGCTGGGAGCAACATTTTATTGCAGGGGGGCTTGGGGCATCATTTTATTGCAGGGGGCTTGGGGCATCATTTTATTGCTGTGGGCATCATTTATTACAGAGGGGGCTGGGAGCATAATTTAATTGCAGGGGTGCTGAGGGGGAATCATTTATTGCTGGGGGCATAATTTATTACAGAGGGGGGCTGGGAGCATAATGTTATTGCAGGGGTGCTGGGGGCATCAGTTTATTGCTGGGAGCATTATTTTATTGCAGGGGGCTGCTGTGGGCATCATTTTATTGCAGGGGGCTGCTGGGGGGCATCATTTATGGCTGGAGGCATACTTTTATTGCAGGAGGGCTGGGGCATACTTTTATTGCATGAGGGCTGGGGGCATCATACTATTGCAGGGGGGCTGAGGAAATAATTTTATTGCTGGGGGCATCATTTTATTACAGGGGGCTCGCCTGGGGGCTTCATTTTATTGCTATGGGGATCATTTTATTGCAGGGGGGCTCAGGGCATCATTTTATTGCAGGGGGGCTGGGGGCATCATTTTATTGCTGGGATATCATTTTATTGCTGGGGTGCTGGGAGCATCATTTTATTGCAGTGGGGCTAGGAGCATCATTTTATTGCAAGGGGGCTGGGAGCATCATTTTATTGCAGGGGGGCTGGGAGCATCATTTAATTGCAGGGGGCTGGTAGCATCATTTATGGATGGAGGCATAATTTTATTGCAGGAGGGCTGGGAGCATCATTTTATTACAGGGGGCTGGGAGCATCATTTTATTGCAGGGGGGCTGGGAGCATCATTTTATTGCAGGGAGGCTGGGAGCATCATTTATTGCTGAGGCATAATTTATTACAGAGGGGGGCTGGGAGCATCATTTTATTACAGAGGGGGGCTGGGAGCATCATTTTATTGCAGGGGGATGTGAGCATCATTTATTGCAGGGGGCTGGGAGCATCATTGTATTGCAGGGGGGCTGGGAGCATCATTTTATTGCAGGGGGGCTGGGAGCATCATTTTATTGCAGGGGGGCTGGGAGCACCATTTTATTGCAGGGGGGCTGAGAGCACCATTTTATTGCAGGGGGCTGGGAGCACCATTTTATTGCAGGGGGGCTGGGAGCACCATTTTATTGCAGGGGCATAATTTATTACAGAGGGCATCTGGGAGCATAATTTTATTGCAGGGGTGCTGGGGGGAATCATTTATTGCTGAGGGCATAATTTTATTGCAGGGGGCTGGGAGCATCATTTTATTGCTGGGGCATAATTTGTTACAGAGGGGGGCTGGGAGCATCATTTTATTGCATGGGGGCTGGGAGCATCATTTTATTGCATGGGGGCTGGGAGCATCATTTTATTGCAGGGGGGCTGGGAGCACTATTTTATTGCAGGGGGGCTGAGAGCACCATTTTATTGCAGGGGGGCTGGGAGCACCATTTTATTGCAGGGGGGCTGGGAGCACCATTTTATTGCAGGGCATAATTTATTACAGAGGGGGGCTGGGAACATAATTTTATTGCAGGGGTGCTGGGGGGAATCATTTATTGATGGGGGCATAATTTTATTGCAGGGGGGCTGGGAGCATCATTTTATTGCTGGGCATAATTTATTACAGAGGGGGGCTGGGAGCATCAGTTTATTGCTGGGAACATCATTTTATTGCAGGTGTGCTGGGGGCATCAGTTTATTGCTGGGAACATCATTTTATTGCAGGGTGCTGGGGGCATCATTTTATTGCTGGGAGCATCATTTTATTGCAGGGGTGCTGGGGGCATCATTTTATTGCAGTGGAGCTGGGATATCATTTATGATTTGACCGCTGATTGGTGTGGTGCATGTTACGTGAGGTGTCACTAATAGAAGCTCAATAACAAAGCTTGGCATACCATCATGTGTCACAATACCTCAATATATGGATTTTAAATTGTATAAAGTAAATACACAACTGTAATTTGCAGCTAACCAGCTTGCCTTAGTTACAGTAAGTACCTGTCTGCAAATAAGCTTAAGCAATTTAAACCATTTCAGTTGCTTCCCATTTCTATACATTTTTGCTTTGGGTTTTCATGGTTTTAACATCTGTAAGATTAAGTGGATATTGGACATCAATGTCTAATGTCTACATCAAAGAATGTAACTGCAAAGTTAAACTTTACTTTCATTCGGCTAGATTTAGAGTTTTGTCGGTAACGACCCGCGTAGCTAACGCTGGCTTTTTTCTGGCCGCACCTTTTAAATAACTCTGGTATTGAGAGTCCACAGAATGGCTGCGTTAGGCTCCAAAAAAGGAGCGTAGAGCATATTTAACGCAACTTCAACTCTCGATACCAGAGTTGCTTACGGACGCGGCCAGCTTAAAAAACGTGCTCGTGCACGATTCCCCCATAGAAAACAATGGGGCTGTTTGAGCTGAAAAAAAACCTAACACCTGCAAAAAAGCCGCGTTCAGCTCCTAACGCAGCCCCATTGTTTGCTATGGGGAAACACTTCCTACGTCTGCACCTAACACTCTAACATGTACCCCGAGTCTAAACACCCCTAACCTTACACTTATTAACCCCTAATCTGCCACCCCCGCTATCGCTGACCCCTGCATATTATTTTTAACCCCTAATCTGCCGCTCCGTACACCCCCGCCACCTACATTATCCCTATGTACCCCTAATCTGCTGCCCTAACATCGCCGACCCCTATATTATATTTATTAACCCCTAATCTGCCGCCCCCAACGTCGCCTCCACCTAACTACACTTATTAACCCCTAATCTACCGACCGGACCTGAGCGCTACTATAATAAATGTATTAACCCCTAATCCACCTCACTCCCGCCTCAATAACCCTATAATAAATAGTATTAACCCCTAATCTGCCCTCCCTAACATTGCCGACACCTAACTTCAAGTATTAACCCCTAATCTGCCGACAGGAGCTCATCGCTATTCTAATAAATGGATTAACCCCTAAAGCTAAGTCTAACCCTAACACTAACACCCCCCTAAGTTAAATATAATTTAAATCTAATAAAATAAATTAACTCTTATTAAATAAATTATTCCTATTTAAAGCTAAATACTTACCTGAAAAATAAATCCTAATATAGCTACAATATAAATTATAATTATATTATAGCTATTTTAGGATTTATATTTATTTTACAGGTAACTTTGTATTTATTTTAACCAGGTACAATAGCTATTAAATAGTTAAGAACTATTTAATAGCTAAAATAGTTAAAATAATTACAAAATTACCTGTAAAATAAATCCTAACCTAAGTTACAATTAAACCTAACACTACACTATCAATAAATTAATTAAATAAAATACCTACAATTATCTACAATTAAACCTAACACTACACTATCAATAAATAAATTAAATACAATTCCTACAAAGAAATACAATTAAATAAACTAACTAAAGTACAAAAAATAAAAAAGAACTAAGTTACAAAAAATAAAAAAATATTTACAAACATTAGAAAAAAATTACAACAATTTTAAACTAATCACACCTACTCTAAGCCCCCTAATAAAATAACAAAGCCCCCAAAATAAAAAAATGCCCTACCCTATTCTAAATTACAACAGTTTAAAACTCTTTTACCTTACCAGCCCTGAACAGGGCCCTTTGCGGGGCATGCCCCAAAGAATTCAGCTCTTTTGCCTGTAAAAAAAACACATACAATACCCCCCCCAACATTACAACCCACCACCCACATACCCCTAATCTAACCCAAACCCCCCTTAAATAAACCTAACACTAAGCCCCTGAAGATCTTCCTACCTTATCTTCACCATACCAGGTTCACCGATCGATCCAGAAGAGCTCCTCCGATGTCGTGATCCAAGCCCAAGCGGGGGGCTGAAGAGGTCCATGATCCGGCTGAAGTCTTCATCCAAGCGGGAGCTGAAGAGGTCCATGATCTGGCTGAAGTCTTCTATCAACGGCATCTTCAATCTTCTTTCTTCAGGATCCGTGTTCATTCCGCCGACGCGGAACATCCATCTTCACCGACGACTTCCCGACGAATGACGGTTCCTTTAAGGGACGTCATCCAAGATGGCGTCCCTCGAATTCCGATTGGCTGATAGGATTCTATCAGCCAATCGGAATTAAGGTAGGAAAATTCTGATTGGCTGATGGAATCAACCAATCAGAATCAAGTTCAATCCGATTGGCTGATCCGATCAGCCAATCTGATTTAGCTTGCATTCTATTGGCTGTTCCGATCAGCCAATAGAATGCGAGCTCAATCTGATTGGCTGATCGGATCAGCCAATCGGATTGAACTTGATTCTGATTGGCTGATTCCATCAGCCAATCAGAATTTTCCTACCTTAATTCCGATTGGCTGATAGAATCCTATCAGCCAATTGGAATTCGAGGGACGCCATCTTGGATGACGTCCCTTAAAGGAACCGTCATTCGTCGGGAAGTCGTCGGTGAAGATGGATGTTCCGCGTCGGCAGAATGAACACGGATCCTGAAGAAAGAAGATTGAAGATGCCGTTGATAGAAGACTTCAGCCGGATCATGGACCTCTTCAGCTCCCTCTTGGATGAAGACTTCCGCCGGATCATGGACCTCTTCAGCCCCCCGCTTGGGCTTGGATCACGACATCGGAGGAGCTCTTCTGGATCGATCGGTGAACCTGGTATGGTGAAGATAAGGTAGGAAGATCTTCAGGGGCTTAGTGTTAGGTTTATTTAAGGGGGGTTTGGGTTAGATTAGGGGTATGTGGGTGGTGGGTTGTAATGTTGGGGGGGGTATTGTATGTGTTTTTTTTTACAGGCAAAAGAGCTGAATTCTTTGGGGCATGCCCCGCAAAGGGCCCTGTTCAGGGCTGGTAAGGTAAAAGAGCTTTGAACTGTTGTAATTTAGAATAGGGTAGGGCATTTTTTTACTTTGGGGGGCTTTGTTATTTTATTAGGGGGCTTAGAGTAGGTGTAATTAGTTTAAAATTGTAATTTTTTTCTAATGTTTGTAAATATTTTTTTATTTTTTGTAACTTAGTTCTTTTTTATTTTTTGTACTTTAGTTAGTTTATTTAATTGTATTTATTTGTAGGAATTGTATTTAATTTATTTATTGATAGTGTAGTGTTAGGTTTAATTGTAGATAATTGTAGGTATTTTATTTAATTAATTTATTGATAGTGTAGTGTTAGGTTTAATTGTAACTTAGGTTAGGATTTATTTTACAGGTAATTTTGAAATTATTTTAACTATTTTAGCTATTAAATAGTTCTTAACTATTTAATAGCTATTGTACCTGGTTAAAATAAATACAAAGTTGCCTGTAAAATAAATATAAATCCTAAAATAGCTATAATATAATTATAATTTATATTGTAGCTATATTAGGGTTTATTTTACAGGTAAGTATTTAGCTTTAAATAGGAATAATTTATTTAATAAGAGTTAATTTATTTCGTTAGATTTAAATTATATTTAACTTAGGGGGGTGTTAGTGTTAGGGTTAGACTTAGCTTTAGGGGTTAATCCATTTATTAGAATAGCGGCGAGATTCGGTCGGCAGATTAGGGGTTAATAATTGAAGTTAGGTGTCGGCGATGTTAGGGAGGGCAGATTAGGGGTTAATACTATTTATTATAGGGTTATTGAGGCGGGAGTGAGGCAGATTAGGGGTTAATAACTTTATTATAGTAGCGGTGAGATCCGCTCGGCAGATTAGGGGTTAATAAGTGTAGGCAGGTGGAGGCGACGTTGAGGGGGCAGATTAGGGGTTAATAAATATAATATAGGGTTCGGCGGTGTTAGGGGCAGCAGATTAGGGGTGCATAGCTATAATGTAGCTGGCGGCGGCGTGCGGACGGCAGATTAGGGGTTAATAAGTGTAGGCAGGTGGAGGCGACGTTGTGGGGGGCAGGTTAGGGGTTAATAAATATAATATAGGGGTCGGCGGTGTTAGGGGCAGCAGATTAGGGGTACATAAGTATAACGTAGGTGGCGGTCGGCAGATTAGGGGTTAAAAAAATGTAATCGAGTGGCGGCGATGTGGGGGGACCTCGGTTTAGGGGTACATAGGTAGTTTATGGGTGTTAGTGTACTTTAGAGCACAGTAGTTAAGAGCTTTATGTTGGTTTAATTGTAAAAAGGTTATTGGTGCGCAAATCTTACCCCTGCATAAACACTACTCTGTTCCCAAAAAAGTACAGTGTAAAAGGATTTTATTAGTAGAAAAATTGTGTGAATGCGCATAAACAGCACGGGGATAATGGTGAATTAGTTATTTAAGCAAAACCGGGTTGGTTTAGTATATTTCTTCTAAATAGGATATACTAGTTTTAGCTATAGTGATCAATGCTGACTAAGCATATTTGGTGTAAATGCTATATAGCTTAAATTTAAGATACTATTTAGATAGAATAAAAATCAAAAAACAAGGATTCAGATTGGCATTGCTATTAGCAAAACTTGAATGGGTATTTGGACCTATAAAGTCCTGCGTACCTATGATCCAAGTTCAAGCTGGATCTTAACTAGTGATACGTTTGTAACATAAAAAGTATCAAGCACTATGTAATTATAGGCTGGATTAAATGCGGTATAGCTATATCAATAGATTTACACTTATTGTACTTTCTAAATTGAAATATATACCATAAAATAATACAGAGTGGAAAATAAACAACAATCTTGAGCAAATATATTATTACAATTTATTGCACATATACTTTGAAAACATATAAATAAAACCCTGTGGTGACCGGTCACTGAGTAAAAATCAACGTGATACTAAAGAAAGAATAACAAACATTTCCAGTTTTTACTACCTACGGGTACGGAGGATTGCGAAGGATACAAGTGGGACTACTTCCACAAGCTGAGCACTCTGCGCAGAGTTAAGAAGCAAGGAGCAAGGATATCGGACGGATCTACTTCACCTAACCTCAGACGTAGCGTGTGATGTCACCAACTAGCCGCAAGCTGTAGAGACACTAGTGCTACCGCAGTAAGGTACAACCGCAGAACAGGTAAGCACTTCAGAGTGTATCAGCCCGGCAGTGTGGTTAGACTAACACGGTCTGAAAAGTAGACTTTTAATTATTTCAAGAAATCTAACGTACATCACGATTTTGAAAGAACTGGGCATATATAGAAAGATAAAAGCCTCACCAAAACTCTACGATAAACTTTATCAACAGGAACGAAATTTTACTTTCTTAACTTCTCTCATTGGAACTTTTATAGGAATCAAACATATAGGTTCAAGAGGGAATCTTATTCAAAATTATTCCAAGATTTTTACCGATTTTTAACCATACGTTTTTTACTCAGTGACCGGTCACCACAGGGTTTTATTTATATGTTTTCAAAGTATATGTGCAATAAATTGTAATAATATATTTGCTCAAGATTGTTGTTTATTTTCCACTCTGTATTATTTTATGGTATATATTTCAATTTAGAAAGTACAATAAGTGTAAATCTATTGATATAGCTATACCGCATTTAATCCAGCCTATAATTACATAGTGCTTGATACTTTTTATGTTACAAACGTATCACTAGTTAAGATCCAGCTTGAACTTGGATCATAGGTACGCAGGACTTTATAGGTCCAAATACCCATTCAAGTTTTGCTAATAGCAATGCCAATCTGAATCCTTGTTTTTTGATTTTTATTCTATCTAAATAGTATCTTAAATTTAAGCTATATAGCATTTACACCAAATATGCTTAGTCAGCATTGATCACTATAGCTAAAACTAGTATATCCTATTTAGAAGAAATATACTAAACCAACCCGGTTTTGCTTAAATAACTAATTCACCATTATCCCCGTGCTGTTTATGCGCATTCACACAATTTTTCTACTAGTTAAGAGCTTTATAAACCGGCATTAGCCCAGAAAGCTCTTAACTACTGACTTTTTTCTGCGGCTGGAGTTTTGTCGTTAGATTTCTAACGCTCACTTCAGACACGACTCTAAATACCGGAGTTAGAAAGATCCCATTGAAAAGATAGGATACGCAATTGACGTAAGGGGATCTGCGGTATGGAAAAGTCGCGGCTGAAAAGTGAGCGTTAGACCCTTTCCTGACTGACTCCAAATACCGGCGGTAGCCTAAAACCAGCGTTAGGAGCCTCTAACGCTGGTTTTCACGGCTATCGCCAAACTCTAAATCTAGGCCATTGTAACTTGGTGTAACTAAGGTACTTTTTGTTTAAATGTAATGCCAGATTTGTTTTCAGTTGCATATAAAATGCACAATGTACACTACCTAACTGCTTTCTATAATGGTTAGGGCTATGAATCAAACCTTATTACAACAGGTAGCTGCCATACCTCGGTATTCTAAATAAAGCATTAACATCAAAATTTTACAAGTATTTCTATTACCCTTTAGAGTGTGTGGTTGGTTGGTTTGTGTGTGTGTGTGTGTGTGGTTGGTTGGTGGGTGCATGTGTGTGGTTGGTTGGTTGGTTGGTGAGGGGGGTGTGTGTGTGGTTGCCGCATTTCTTTAAGTATTTATTGTTCTGGGTAGAGGCCACTGCGCTGTCATTCTGCCTATGGACCTGCACTTGCTAGGGCCGGCCCTGGCGTCTCTGTAATGTTCCTGTTATCATAAGAAAACACAAAATAAGGCCCAGTTCAACTCAACTGTCCCTAATTGTCAGCATAATTCTTCATTATATACATAAACAGTTATTCCAATAGTACAAATGGTTTATTGCAGTATATACAATGCTATAGTGCTCCACATTAGTGGATTTGTTTTGTTTTGTTGTTTTAAAATGTTGTGCATTACCTTTACATTATTTTTCTCCCATTTTTTCAATTAATTTTAAAACTGGGGGCGTGGTTGGAGGCGGAGACTGGGCGGGGGTTGGAAGCGGAGACAAAGGGGCCCCATTTTGTCATCCTGCCTTGGGCCCCGCAATGGCTAGGGCCGGCCCTGGAGGGAGGGGGGGAATAAATGTTGGGCAAGGGATCTGGGAGGGGGAGGGGGGGGCAGCTACACTACAAAAAATGGTTTATTATATATAAAAAATAAATAAAGCACATTTTTTTTGGCAAACTGCCAGTACCCAAAATGGCGGCAAATAGGTAGAGGGGGAAGGGTTAGAGAGATGTATGGGGGGATCAGGGAGGTTGGGGTCTAAAGGGGAGATCAATCACTGCAGACTAAATATATTTTTTTTTAATTAAAAATAATAATAATTAATCCCTTTTATTTTTGTACTGGCAGACTTTCTGTCAGTAATTAAGATGGTGGTGACAAGTGTGGGTTGAGGGAGGGAAGAGAGCTGTTTGAGGGGGGTCAAGGAGGGATCAGGAGGTGGGATGTGTCAGGAGGCTGATCTCTACACTAAATCTAAAATTAACGCTGCAAGCTACCTAATTAACTCCTTCACTGCTGGGCATAATACAAGTGTGGTGCGCAGCAGCATTTAGCAACCTTCTAATTACCAAAAGCAATGCCAAAGCCATATATGTCTGCTATTTCTGAACAAAGGGAATCCCAGAGAAGCATTTACAACTATTTGTGCCATGATTGCACAAGCTGTTTGTAAATAATTTCAATGAAAAACCTAAAATTGTGAAAAAGTTAACAATTTTTTTTATTTGATCGCATTTGGCGGTTTAATGGTGGCATGAAATATACCAAAATGAGCCTAGATCAATACTTTGGGTTGTCTACTACACTACACTAAAGCTAAAATTAACCCTACAAGCTCTCTAATTAACCCCTTAACTGCTGGGCGTAATACAAGTGTGGTGCGCAGCGGCATTTAGCGGCCTTCTAATTATCAAAAAACAAAGCCATATATGTCTGCTATTTCTGAACAAAGGGGATACCAGAGAATCATTTACAACCATTTGTTCCATAATTGCACAAACTGTTTGTAAATAATTTCAGTGAGAAACCTAAAGTTTGTGAACAAGTTTGTGAAAAAAGTTTGTGAAAAAGTGAACGATTTTTTTTAATTTAATTGCATTGGGCGGTGAATTGGTGGCATGAAATATACCAAAATGGGCCTAGATTAATACTTTGGGTTGTCTACTTAAAAAAATATATACATGTCAAGGGATATTCAGAGATTCCTGATAGATATCAGTGTTCCAATGTAACTAGCGCTAATTTTGAAAAACAAAAATGATTTTTAAATAGCAAAGTGCTACTTGTATTTATTGCCCTATAACTTCAAAAAAAGCAAAGAACATGTAAACATTGGGTATTTCTATACTCAGGACAAAATTTAGAAACTATTTAGAATGGGAGTTTTTTGGTGGTTGTAGATTTGTAACAGATTTTGTGGGTCAAAGTTAGAAAAAGTGTGTTTTTTCCAAGTTTTCATGATATTTTATAATTTATTATAGTAAAGATATGATAAAAATAATAGTATCTTTAGAAAGTCCATTTAATGGCAAGAAAAATGGTATATAATATGTGTGCGTACAGTAAATGAGTAAGAGGAAAATTACAGCTAAACACAAACACTGCAGAAATGTAAAAATAGCCTTGGTCCCAAACGGTCAGAAAAATGGAAAAGTGCTGTGGTCAATAAGGGGTTAAAGGGATACTAAACTCAGGTTTTTTTTCTTTAATGATTCAGAAAGAGCATGCAATTTTAAAGGGACACTGAAACCAAATGTTTTCTTTTGTTATTCAGATAGAGCATGCAATTTTAAGCAACATTCTAATTTACTACCATTAGCAAATGTTCTTCATTCTCTTGGTATCTTTATTTGAAAAGCAAGAATGTAAGTTTAGATGCCGGACCATTTTGGTGAACAACCTGGGTTGTTCTTGCTGATTGGTGGATACATTCATTCACCAATAAACAAGTGCTGTCCAAGGTTCTAGACTTTCTTTTTCAAATAAAGATAGCAAGAGAACGAAGAAAATTTTTCTTTGATCTGTTGCCATCTCAATTACAAAGCAGGAATGTAAAGCTTAGGAGCCAGCCCATTAAAGGTTCAGAACCTGGCTTACGCTTGCTTATTAAGTGTAGAAAAAAAGACTAACTGTTCTTGAAGGTGGTTCTTTTTTCAGGACAAAATTTAGAAACTATCTAGCATGGGAGTTTTTTGGTGGTTGTAGATAATGTGTAACAGATTTTGAGAGTCAAAGTTAGAAAAAGTGTGTTTTTTTCCATTTTTTTCATCATATTTTATAAATTGTTTTAAAGTAAATTATAAGACATGATGAAAATAATGGCATCTTTAGAAAGTCCATTTAATGGCGAGAAAAACAGTATATAATATGTATGGGTACAGTAAATGAGTAAGAGGAAAATTATAGCTAAACACAAACACCGCAGAAATGTAAAAATAGCCTTGGTCCCAAATGGTCAGAAAATGGAAAAGTGCTTTGCTTCTTAAGGGGTTAAAGGGACACTAAACCCATTTTTTTTTCTTTCATTATTCAGATAGAGTAGCAATTTTAAGCAACTTTTTAATTTATTCCTATTATCAATTTTTCTTCGTTCTGTTGCTATGTTTATTACAAAGCAGTAATGTAAAGCTTAGGAGCAAGCCAATTTAAGGTTCAGAACCTGACTTATGCTTGCTTATTAAGTGTAGAAAAAAAGACCTACTGCTCTTGAAGGTGGATCTTTTTCAGGACCCCTTATTTAGCTTTGTGGCAGTTAAAGAGTGGATACATAGCTCCCAGTTGAACCCTGACCAACTTTTTTCTAAGGATGTAAATAGTTGCCTTAAAACCAGGGGTGGCAAGAGGTAGATCGCGGTCTACCAGTGGACCATGAGTGAATTTTGAGGTGACCGCCTGGAAGATTTTAAAAGTCGGCATAATAAGAGAAACATTTCTCACACATCTAGATTCTGAGTAAAGAGCCTCGCCACCATAGATGTATGAGAAATTTTATCTTATGCAGACTTTTGAAATCGGTTATGAGTCTATAACGGTGGTAAGTATACTTCAGCATGCTGTAGCTGAACTCGCTGCCCCAGCTTTGGTTACTGCCTGTCCCAAACTCTCCTACTTTTCGTCTCAAGAGCGGTCAGTCCATAGTACAGATTCTTCATGCGCCAGGCTGAGATGCTGCTCGGTATCCCTGGGCTTGGCAGTTCCAGGTCCTGCTCTGTCTGATATTCTGCTGCTACTTTCTAGTTCTGTCCTCTGTTACTTGTCACCAGGCTCTGCTGGGTGAATGGTCTGGTGTTTTTTTTCCCAGGATCTGTTACTCCCCCTCAGGTTCTTTTATTTACTCTGTACCAGGCTTTGATGCTGCTCTCTGATACTTTCTCTGAAAGACTAATATCAGCTGTACTTTGTGCTAGTTTCTGCAGCTTTCTGTCCCCAGAATTTGTTGTCACCAAATTGTGCAGGTCAGTGCTGTTGCTGCTATACCAGTCTCTGGTTGCTGTGTAAGGCGGTACAGAGCCTGCAGGTCCTGCCTCTGTCACTGTCCCAACTACAGCTAGTAGTAGACGGATGGAGAGCAGCCAACAGTACCTGCCCCCTAATCAACCTGACATGGCGTCCAGCCAAATAAAAAATTACTTTGTGGAATGAGTCTGTCTATGATTAGCTGAGAATAGTTCATTGTCATTGTTGTACCTGAGCTGTGGGTTTCCCATGTTTTCCAGGCTTGACTACTCCGCTAGCCCTAGATTTGAGCCATCTTGATTGTGAGACTACTTAATCATATGCAGGCACGGTACACAGATAAGGTTGCTTAATGGTCCCATCATGACTCTCACAGTAAGTAAAGAGTGCGGGTCCTATTTGAGGCAAAAATAAAATTTTCAGCCAGAGACTGGTGTTTTTTTTTTTTAGTTAGGTGACAACGTCACTTGGAATAAACTTAGAGGTAGCCCTTGCCTTACAAAAGTCTGTCCACCCCTGCCTTAAATGCTATGAACTGATCTCAGGTGGAGTCTGAAGCAGCACGAATGTTACCCGCAGCTCAGGGACTTCACAAGTTTCTACAAATCTGAAAACATATGTTCCCGTAGTTCAATAAATATTACATGCGCACTGCACAGGGAGTCATACAACGCAGGTCATGTTCTCCTGGTGCTGTCAATCATAAAATTGTATTCTCTATCTGAATCATGAAAGAAAAAGTCATTTGTAGCTGCAGTATTAGTTGCTGCATCTTATTCATAGTCACTTAGGGATGGGTGAATGTGTTTATATTCGAATTTGAATATTAAAACAAATGTTATTGTAGAAATTCAAATGCTATTTACAGTTTTCGAATGTCACTTTTGAATTCGAATGTTCATAATTAGAAATTTTGAATGTAACATTTGATTTAACAAATACTATTTAGAAGTTTAATAGTTCATGTGGTAGGTTATTTAGTAAATTGATACACAATAGATATAAATATATAAATTTGAATATTCCATAATTTGAATATTACATTTAAAGAAAGCAATAGAAATACTATACATAAAATAATGTTGTACAAACATTCAAAATTCGAAACAAACAAATTTGTTAAAATTTGTTTTATTTTCAGAATGTTTTGCGAAACATTCGCCCATCCCTAGTCTCTAACAGAGGGAAAATAAATACTCATGAGTGGTCCTTTATGGAACTTTCCATCTACTCACCAAGGGCTTCAGAATAAATGAAAGTATCTTCTTCAGTGGTCTTGGAATGTTGTACATAAATACTTGATCTTTAAGATTTGGGTCCACAATGTTAGGTTTACTATAGAGGGAATCAGAAATACACAAGAAAACAACTCAAAGATTTCACTTAAAGTAAAAGTTGAAATTACACTTTCATGATTTAGATTGTACAGTTTTGAAGAACTTTCCAATTTAGTTCTATAATCAGATTTACCTATTTTTTTCTCTTGGTCTCTTTTGTTGAAACATAACTCCTTCCCATGAGCGCATACTGAGGTAGGCTCAGGGTCGTGCTCGTGTAACTTAAAGGGACAGTATAGTCAAAATTAAACTTTCATTATTCAGATAGGACATGTAATTTTAATCAACTTTCCAATTTACTTTTATCATCAAATTTGCTTTTTTTCTCTTGGTATTCTTAGTTTAAACTAAACCTAGGTAGGCTCATATGCTAATTTCTAAGCCCTTGAGGGCTGCCTCTTATTACATGCTTTTTAAATTGTTTTTCCCAACAAAAGACTTTGTAGTTCACGTGGGCCATATAGATAACACTGTGCTCAGGCACAGGGGGTTATTTAAGATTTAGCACAGTCACAGTCATGTGATCAGGGGGCTGGAAGAAGGTTCCTAGATACAAGGTAATCACAGAGGTAAAAAGTATATTAATATAACTGTGTTGGTTATGCAAAACTGGGGAATGAGTAATAAAGGGATTATTTATCTTTTAAAACAATAACAATTCTATGGTAAGACTGTCCCTTTAACTGTTGCAAACACTGCAGCCATTTAGTGCTTAACCCTTTCGTGACAGGGTTAAAGTGTCTACATCGGAACACCTGTTCCGATGTAGACAAATTGAAACTACGCGATCGTGCATACGATCGCGAGATTTCAATTATTGGATCGCATCTGGGGGGCGTCCCTACAACCCTAGGAACGCCCTCCAGACCGCGATCAAGTCCTTGAAGCGCAGAAGGCTTCAGGACAGCCGTTTGATATGACGTTCTATTCCGTCATAACGGCTTTAAAGCCCAGTGTAAATATGACGGAATAGAACGGCATAACGGCGTTAAAAGGTTAAAGGGACAGTTTACTCAAAAAATGTCTCCCCTTTAATTTGTTCCCAATGATCCACTTTACCTGTTGGAGTGTATTAAATTGTTTACAAGTAGCTCCTTTACCCTTATATTGGCATTTGAAATTGTTAATTTAGCATGTGGTATCCCCACCTATTCTGAAAGTTTGTGGCCGCGCGTAGCAGCTATAGATAAACTTTGTAAACACAGCCAGCAGAAGAAATTACACTCCCAGTGTGATAAAGCAGAGATAAGGTAATAAAATGTTGATTTTCCATTGTTCTCTCAAAGTATTGGTGATTGTTTTAAGGACAGATATAAGATAAAGAAGCAGGTATATGTGCACAATGTGATACAGTAATGAGATCTGATTATACCTACAAGCTCAACCTATTTTATTAGGCTGTGGCTTCAAAACACAAAATCAGAGCTTTAATATACAGAAATAAACCTTAAAAAGCAAATTTTCATACATTTTTTACTCTGCAGTTGGTAAAAAAAGCAATTGTAAACACATTAAGGGAAAAACTATTTTACAGTATACTGTCCCTTTAAGTCAGGTGAAAAGAGAAAAAGACAAAAATAAAGCTCAGATTTTGGTGCACTCACTTCTATAAACTATAACTTTTAATAAACAATTAAAATCACTTAGCATTATATACAGGAAACTAATTTACTATCTAGTAATCACTCCAGATAAATATCTAAAGGAAACTAAAATAATTTCTAGTACATCTCCCTAAGATGGTTCAATTTAAAGGGATAAAGGGATACTAAACAAATTTGTTTTTCTTTCATGATTCTTATAGAGCTAACAATTTGAAACAACTTTCTAGTTTACTCCTATTATCACATTTTCGTTGTTCTCTTGGTATCTTTATTTGAAAAGCAAGAACGAAGCTTTGGAGCTGGCCCATTTTAGGTTCAGCGCCTGGTTAGCGCTTGCTGATTAGTGTCTACATTTAGCCACCAATCAGCAAGCACTATCCATGGTGCTGAACCAAAAATGGGCCAACCAGGCTTTCATTCCTGCTTTTTCAAATAAAGATATCAAGAGAACAAAGAAAAAATAGCTTTCTTCTCTTTGCTGAAAGGTTTATCTAGGTTAGCTCAGGAGCAGCAAAGAACCTAGGTTCTAGCTGCTGATTAGTGGCTGCATAATAATTATCATTTGCTCACCCATGTGTTCTGTTAGAAAACAGTAGTGCATTGCTGCTCCTTGAACAAATGATACCAAGAGAATGAAAAAATTTGATAATAAAAGTAAACTGGAAAGTTGTTTAAAATTGTATGTTCTACCTAAATTATGAAAGAAAAATTTTGGGTTTCATGTCCATTTAAATTCTCATCCTAGTAATGCCCCACATTTTTGTTGCTGTTTACTTGTCATGTTGACATCACATGGGGTCATTGCCGGTGTCAGAAAAGGATAATTTTTTTAAAACCTTAGGAAAACACTACTAATTTAATCCTGTACATGGGTCTTTCTACAACATAAAATAATTATGTCAACTTCAATATCGCCATTTCATTTCGTAATATTATTGAGTAATCATGTTTCTAATGGACTTGATTGGAAAATCCCACAAAAGGAGTTCAGGGATTGCGCTTAAAGGGACAGCCTACACCAGAATTGTTATTGTTTTAAAAGATAGATAATCCCTTTATTACCCATTCCCTAGTTTTGCACAGCCATGCCAACACAGTTATATTAATATACTTTTTACCTCTGTGATTATCTTGTATCTATCTAAGCCTCTACAGACTGCCCCCTTATTTCAGTTCTTTTGACAGACTTGCATTTAGCCAATCAGTACTTACTCCTAGGTAACTCCACGTGGGTGAGCACCATGTTGTCTATATGACTCACATGAACTAACACCCTCTAGTGGTAAAAAACTGTCAAAATGCATTAATCTTAGAGGTGGTCTTTAGGGTCTAAGAAATTAGCATATGAACCTCCTAGGTTTAACTTTCAACTAAGAATACCATGAGGAAAGCAAAATTGGTGATAAAAGTAAATTGGAAAGTTGTTTTACATGCCCTATCTGAATCATGAAAGTTTATTTTGGACTAGACTGTCCATTTAAGCTGATTAACTTCCTAGTCTTCCTCAAAATTCTCCTAACACCTCCAAGGATAGGATTCACAAACTACTCAAAGGAAGAGGCGCTAAAACAAAGCTGGAAGTGAATAGTAATAGATGATAATAAAGTGCAGTGTATAGCATACAATATGTTTAAAGTAAAGGTCAATTTCGATGAATTAGTGCCCGGTTTTTAATAATCCTATTAAAAACAACAGGTACTTTAATTCATCAAAATTGACATTTCACTTGTTTTCTCTAAAACTTACCTTTTAATCCTGACAGCCGCTCCAGTGATTCCCCCGGCCGTCGAAAACCTCTTCTTACGTCAGAAATGAGGAATCCGGCTTCCTCCAATCACGGCTTTCCCCCGGGGGATCATGGCCTGAGGCAATGCTGTGATTGGAGGAAGCCGGATTCATCATTTTGGACCCGCGAAGAGGACTTGTGACGGGTGGAGGAAGCGCTGCAGCGGCTGTCAGGATTAAAATGTAAGTTTTTGAAGAAAACGAGAAATGTCAATTTTGATGAATTAAAGTGCCCTTGTTTTTAATATGATTATTAAAAACTGGGCACTAATTCATCGAAATTGACATTCACTTTAATTCTGTAAGTTATAGCACATAATAAAAATTACAACACAGATTCAGCATACAAAGAAAACTTGAGATAACCAACAAATGCATATAATAACCGTCCATAGAAGGCACAATATTAACCGTCCATATAGGGATCCCTGTGAGATTAATAAATGGCTGCTGGTAAAGTAGAGAAAGTATTCCAGAAGTGTCAATTAACAATACTGCTTATATTACTAAAACAGTTACCAGAAAGGTCAGCTTATTAGAGATATCCACAATTGCTGATAAGCATTACACTTAGCACTCTTTAAGTGGTGTTTTGCATAAGAGGGATTCCCCCTGAACCTTACCGGACAAGCGGCTTTGCTCCTACCGCTATTTTGAATATTGGCTCTGTAGATATATCCTCACAGGATTTGAGGAGGTATGAGAAAAAAAAAACAAGAAATGTCTTACCGATCTTACCGAACAGGAGTTAGAGGGAGTTTACCCTCACTGTTCTCCGTCAGCGTCCTTGCTGAATCCTTGGCAGCTTGCTCTTCAGTACGTGACGTGCACAATGCACCTGTGTGAAAGTTGATGAAGAATAGAGATGGAATAACTGCATTTACCGTCCTAGGATAGTTAGTGCTGTACTCAGATAACGCTTGTCCGGTAAGGTTCAGCGGGAATCCCTCTTATGCAAAACATAGGAGTCTAAACACCCCTAATCTGCCGCCCGACATCGTTGACACCTAAATAAAGTTATTAACCCCTAATCTGTGTGCCCCCGGCATCGCCGACACTGAAATAAAGTTATTAACCCCTAATCTGCCGCTCCCGACATCGCCGCCACTAATAAAAATCATTAACCATTTATTCCGCCGCTCCCCAACAATGCCACCACTATAATAAATATAATATAATAATAAATGTATTAACCCCTAAACCTCTGGTCTCCCACATCACCTCCACTAAATAAACCTATTAACCCCTAAACCACCATTCCCCCACATTGCAAAAAATAAATTAAACTATTAACCCCTAAACCTAACAACCCCCTAACTTTATATTAAAATTACAATATCCCTATCTTAAAATAAATAAAAACTTACCTGTGAAATAGTAAAATAAAATAAAAATAATAACACCCCCTAGCCTACAATAAACTACCAATAGCCCTTTAAAGGGCCTTTTGTAGGGCATTGCCCTAAAGAAATCAGCTCTTTTAACTTGAAAAAAATACAAAGACCCCCAACAGTAAAACTCACCACCCAACCAACCACCCAAAACAAAAAACCTAATTCTAACAATAACTTAAGCTACCCATTGTCCTGAAAAGGGGATTTGTATGGGCATTGCATTCAGCTATTTTACATTGCCCTGAAAAGGGCATTCAGCTCTTTTAAAAATTCCCAAACCCTAACCTAAAAAACACTAACCCCCGAAGATCCACTCACAATTTCTAAAGTCCAGACATCCATCCTCATCCAGGCGGTGAGAAGTCTTCATCCAGGTGGCGTCTTCTATCTTCATCCAGGCGTCCCTTGCATTCCTATTGGCTGATTTGATTCTTGAAATTCAAATCAGCCAATAGGATGAGAGCTACTGAAATCCTATTAGATGTTCAAATCAGCCAATAGGATGAGAGTTACTGAAATTCTATTGGCTGATTTAAATAGCCAATAGAATTTTATTAGCTCATCCTATTGGCTGTTTCAGGGCAACGTAAAAGAGCTGAATGCCCATACAAATCCCCTTTTCAGGACAATGGGTAGCTTAGATTATTGTTAGAGTTAGATTTTTTATTTTGGGGGGTTGGTTAGGTGGTGGGTTTTACTGTTCGGGGGTCTTTGTATATTTTTCAAGGTAAAAGAGCCGATTTCTTTAGGGCACTGCCCTACAAAAGGCCCTTTTAAGGGCTATTGGTAATTTATTGTAGGCTAGGAGGTGTTTTTTTAGGGGGGGCTTTTTTATTTGTATAGGGCTATTAGATTAGGTGTAATTGTTTTTATTTTTGATAATTTCGTTTATTATTTTTCGTAATTTAGTGTTTATTATTTTTCGTAATTTAGTATTTTTTATTTTTTGTAATTGTGGACTTAATTTTTTTTAGTAGTGTTAGTTTTTTTAATGTGTAATTTAGTTGTTTTAATTGGTAGTTATTTTAATATTAGTGTAATAGTTTAGCATAATAGTTATGTTAGGTTAATTGTTAGTTTAAACTTAGTTTTTTTTAATTTCACAGGTAAGTTTTTATTTATTTTAAGATAGGGATATTGTAATTTTAATTTAAAGTTAGGGGGTGATAGGTTTAGGGGTTAACAGTTTAATTTATTAGTTGCGATGAGGGGGGCTGGCGGTTTAGGGGTTAAAAGGTTTTGTTAGTGGCGGCGGTGTTGGGGAGCGGCAGAATAGGGGTTAATAACTTTATTATAGTGGTGGGGATGTGGGCGCGCGACAGATTAGGGGTTAATAAGTTTAAATAGTGTTTGAGATGCGGGAGGGCCTCGATTTAGGGATTAATAGGTAGTTTATGGGTGTTAGTGTACTTTGTAACAGTTTAGTTATGAGTTTTGTGAAACATTTTTGTAACACAAAATCCATAACTACTGGTCACAGATGGCGGTATGGATCGTGTCGGTATATGCTGTAACGCAAGCATTTTAGCCTCACCGCACAACCTGTAATACCAGCGCTATGGAAATCTCATGCAAAAAACATAATTTATGCTTACCTGATAAATTTATTTCTCTTGTAGTGTATCCAGTCCACGGATCATCCATTACTTATGGGATATTAACTCCTCCCCAACAGGAAGTGCAAGAGGATTCACCCAGCAGAGCTGCTATATAGCTCCTCCCCTAACTGCCATTACCAGTCATTCGACCGAAAACATGCAGAGAAAGGAAAACCATAGGGTGCAGTGGTGACAGTAGTTTAATGGAAAAATTACCTGCCTTAAAGTGACAGGGCGGGCCGTGGACTGGATACACTACAAGAGAAATAAATTTATCAGGTAAGCATAAATTATGTTTTCTCTTGTTAAGTGTATCCAGTCCACGGATCATCCATTACTTATGGGATACCAATACCAAAGCTAAAGTACACGGATGACGGGAGGGACAGGCAGGCTCTTTATACGGAAGGAACCACTGCCTGAAGAACCTTTCTCCCAAAAACAGCCTCCGAAGAAGCAAAAGTGTCAAATTTGTAAAATTTGGAAAAAGTATGAAGAGAAGACCAAGTTGCAGCCTTGCAAATCTGTTCAACAGAAGCCTCATTCTTAAAGGCCCAAGTGGAAGCCACAGCTCTAGTAGAATGTGCTGTAATTCTTTCAGGAGGCTGCTGTCCAGCAGTCTCATAGGCTAACCGTATTATGCTACGAAGCCAAAAGGAGAGAGAGGTAGCCGAAGCTTTTTGACCTCTCCTCTGACCAGAATAAACGACAAACAGGGAAGACGTTTGTCGAAAATCCTTAGTTGCCTGTAGATAAAATTTCAGGGCACGGACTACATCTAGATTGTGTAGCAGACGTTCCTTTTTCGAAGAAGGATTAGGACACAAAGATGGAACCACAATCTCTTGATTGATATTCCTGTTAGTGACCACCTTAGGTAGGAACCCAGGTTTAGTACGCAGAACTACCTTGTCTGAATGAAAAATCAGATAAGGAGAATCACAATGTAAGGCAGATAACTCAGAGACTCTTCGAGCCGAGGAAATCGCCATTAAAAACAGAACTTTCCAAGATAACAACTTGATATCAATGGAATGAAGGGGTTCAAACGGAACCCCCTGTAAAACATTAAGAACTAAGTTCAAACTCCATGGTGGAGCAACAGTTTTAAACACAGGCTTGATCCTAGCTAAAGCCTGACAAAAAGCTTGAACGTCCGGAACTTCTGACAGACGTTTGTGTAAAAGAATGGACAGAGCTGAAATCTGTCCCTTTAAGGAACTAGCGGATAAACCCTTTTCTAAACCTTCTTGTAGAAAAGACAATATCCTCGGAATCCTAACCTTACTCCATGAGTAACTCTTGGATTCGCACCAATATAAGTATTTGCGCCATATCTTATGGTAAATCTTTCTGGTAACAGGCTTCCTAGCCTGTATTAAGGTATCAATAACTGACTCAGAAAAACCACGTTTTGATAAAATCAAGCGTTCAATTTCCAAGCAGTCAGCTTCAGAGAAATTAGATTTTGATGTTTGAAGGGACCCTGGATCAGAAGGTCCTGTTTCAGAGGTAGCGACCAAGGTGGACAGGATGACATGTCCACTAGATCTGCATACCAAGTCCTGCGTGGCCATGCAGGTGCTATTAGAATCACTGATGCTCTCTCCTGTTTGATTCTGGCAATCAATCGAGGAAGCATCGGGAAGGGTGGAAACACATAAGCCATCCCGAAGGTCCAAGGTGCTGTCAAAGCATCTATCAGAACCGCTCCCGGATCCCTGGATCTGGACCCGTAACGAGGAAGCTTGGCGTTCTGTCGAGATGCCATGAGATCTATCTCTGGTTTGCCCCAACGTCGAAGTATTTGGGCAAAGACCTCCGGATGAAGTTCCCACTCCCCCGGATGAAAAGTCTGACGACTTAAGAAATCCGCCTCCCAGTTCTCCACTCCCGGGATGTGGATTGCTGACAGGTGGCAAGAGTGAGACTCTGCCCAGCGAATTATCTTTGATACTTCCATCATTGCTAGGGAGCTTCTTGTCCCTCCCTGATGGTTGATGTAAGCTACAGTCGTGATGTTGTCCGACAAACCTGATGAACCCCCGAGTTGTTAACTGGGGCCAAGCCAGAAGGGCATTGAGAACTGCTCTCAATTCCAGAATGTTTATTGGTAGGAGACTCTCCTCCTGATTCCATTGTCCCTGAGCCTTCAGAGAATTCCAGACAGCGCCCCAACCTAGTAGGCTGGCGTCTGTTACAATTGTCCAGTCCGGCCTGCTGAATGGCATCACCCTGGACAGATGTGGCGAGAAAGCCACCATAGAAGAGAATTTCTGGTCTCTTGATCCAGATTCAGAGTAGGGGACAAGTCTGAGTAATCCCCATTCCACTGACTTAGCATGCACAATTGCAGCGGTCTGAGATGTAGGCGTGCAAAGGGTACTATGTCCATTGCTGCTACCATTAAGCCGATCACCTCCATGCATTGAGCTACTGACGGGTGTTGAATGGAATGAAGGACACGGCATGCATTTTGAAGCTTTGTTAACCTGTCTTCTGTCAGGTAAATCTTCATTTCTACAGAATCTATAAGAGTCCCCAAGAAGGGAACTCTTGTGAGTGGAAAGAGAGAACTCTTCTTTTCGTTCACCTTCCATCCATGCGACCTTAGAAATGCCAGTACTAACTCTGTATGAGACTTGGCAGTTTGAAAGCTTGAAGCTTGTATCAGAATGTCGTCTAGGTACGGAGCTACCGCAATTCCTCGCGGTCTTAGTACCACCAGAAGAGCACCCAGAACCTTTGTGAAGATTCTCGGAGCCGTAGCCAATCCGAATGGAAGAGCTACAAACTGGTAATGCCTGTCTAGAAAGGCAAACCTTAGATACCGGTAATGATCTTTGTGAATCGGTATGTGAAGGTAAGCATCCTTTAAATCCACTGTGGTCATGTACTGACCATTTTGGATCATGGGTAAAATTGTCCGAATAGTTTCCATTTTGAACGATGGAACTCTTAGGAATTTGTTTAGGATCTTTAAATCCAAGATTGGCCTGAAAGTTCCCTCTTTTTTGGGAACCACAAACAGATTTGAGTAAAACCCTTGTCCTTGTTCCGACTGCGGAACCGGATGGATCACTCCCATTAATAAAAGATCTTGTATGCAGCGTAGAAACGCCTCTTTCTTTATTTGGTTTGTTGACAACCTTGACAGATGAAATCTCCCTCTTGGGGGAGAGAATTTGAAGTCTAGAAGGTATCCCTGAGATATGATCTCTAACGCCCAGGGATCCTGGACATCTCTTGCCCAAGCCTGGGCGAAGAGAGAAAGTCTGCCCCCCACTAGATCCGTTCCCGGATCGGGGGCCCTCGATACATGCTGTCTTAGGGGCAGCAGCAGGTTTCCTGGCCTGCTTGCCCTTGTTCCAGGACTGGTTAGGTCTCCAGCCTTGTCTGTAGCGAGCAACAGCTCCTTCCTGTTTTGGTGCAGAGGAAGTTGATGCTGCTCCTGCTTTGAAATTACGAAAGGAACGAAAATTAGACTGTCTAGCCTTAGGTTTGGCTCTGTCTTGAGGCAGGGCATGGCCTTTACCTCCTGTAATGTCAGCGATAATTTCTTTCAACCCGGGCCCGAATAAGGTCTGCCCTTTGAAAGGTATATTAAGCAATTTAGATTTAGAAGTAACGTCAGCTGACCAGGATTTTAGCCACAGTGCTCTGCGTGCCTGAATGGCGAATCCGGAATTCTTAGCCGTAAGTTTAGTTAAATGTACTACGGCATCTGAAATAAATGAGTTAGCTAACTTAAGGGCTTTAAGCTTGTGTGTAATCTCATCTAATGGAGCTGATTCAAGTGTCTCTTCCAGAGACTCAAACCAAAATGCTGCTGCAGCCGTGACAGGCGCAATGCATGCAAGAGGTTGCAATATAAAACCTTGTTGAACAAACATTTTCTTAAGGTAACCCTCTAACTTTTTATCCATTGGATCTGAAAAGGCACAGCTATCCTCCACCGGGATAGTGGTACGCTTAGCTAAAGTAGAAACTGCTCCCTCCACCTTAGGGACCGTTTGCCATAAGTCCCGTGTGGTGGCGTCTATTGGAAACATCTTTCTAAATATCGGAGGGGGTGAGAACGGCACACCGGGTCTATCCCACTCCTTAGTAACAATTTCAGTAAGTCTCTTAGGTATAGGAAAAACGTCAGTACTCGCCGGTACCGCAAAATATTTATCCAACCTACACATTTTCTCTGGTATTGCAACTGTGTTACAATCATTCAGAGCCGCTAACACCTCCCCTAGTAATACACGGAGGTTTTCCAGCTTAAATTTAAAATTTGAAATATCTGAATCCAGTTTGTTTGGATCAGAACCGTCACCCGCAGAATGAAGCTCTCCGTCCTCATGTTCTGCAAATTGTGACGCAGTGTCTGACATGGCCCTAATATTATCAGCGCACTCTGTTCTCACCCAGAGTGATCACGCTTACCTCTTAGTTCTGGTAATTTAGCCAAAACTTCAGTCATAACAGTAGCCATATCCTGTAATGTGATTTGTAATGGCCGCCCAGATGTACTCGGCGCTACAATATCACGCACCTCCCGAGCGGGAGATGCAGGTACTGACACGTGAGGCGAGTTAGTCGGCATAACTCTCCCCTCGTTGTTTGGTGAAATATGTTCAATTTGTACAGATTGACTTTTATTTAAAGTAGCATCAATACAGTTAGTACATAAATTTCTATTGGGCTCCACTTTGGCTTTAGCACATATAGCACAGATATCTTCCTCTGAATCAGACATGTTTAACACACTAGCAAATAAACTAGCAACTTGGAAATACTTTTCAAGTAATTTACTATAATATGAAAACGTACTGTGCCTATAAGAAGCACAGAAAAAGTTATGACAGTTGAAAATTAATAAACTGAAAAGTTATAGCATCAAATCTTTGTAAAAAACACAATTTTAGCAAAGGATTGCTCCCATTAGCAAAGGATAACTAACCCTCATAGCAGAAAAAAATTTAAAAAAAAATACAGAAATAAACGTTTTTTTATCACAGTCAACTACAATCTCACAGCTCTGCTGTGAGTGATTACCTCACTCAAAACAAGTTTTGAAGACCCCTGAGTTCTGAACCGGATCATGCAGGGAAGACAATAAACTTCTGATGCGTAGCAAAAGCACCTCTCCCCCTCACACATAACAGTGAGAGAGATCAGTAAACTGTCATAAATTAAATAAAACGACTGCCAAGTGGAAAAAAATAGTGCCCAAAACATTTTTTCACCCAGTACCTCAGAAAATTAAACGATTTTACATGCCAGCAAAAAACGTTTAACATTAATAAATTGAGTTTTATTAAAAAGCCTGTTGCTAGTCCCTGCAAATTAGGCTAAAGTTTTATGCATACAGTATAATTCCAGTGAAGTGCCATTCCCCAGAATACTGAAGTGTAAAATATACATACATGACAGCCTGATACCAGTTGCTGCTACTGCATTTAAGGCTGAGTTTACATTATATCGGTATGGCAGAATTTTCTCATCAATTCCATTGTCAGAAAATAATAAGCTGCTACATACCTCTTTGCAGATTAATCTGCCCGCTGTCCCCTGATCTGAAGTTTACCTCTCCTCAGATGGCCGAGAAACAGCAATATGATCTTAACTACTCCGGCTAAAATCATAGAAAAACTCAGGTAGATTCTTCTTCAAATTCTACCAGAGAAGGAATAACACACTCCGGTGCTATTATAAAATAACAAACTTTTGATTGAAGGTATGAAACTAAGTATAATCACCACAGTCCTCTCACATATCCTATCTATTCGTTGGGTGCAAGAGAATGACTGGTAATGGCAGTTAGGGGAGGAGCTATATAGCAGCTCTGCTGGGTGAATCCTCTTGCACTTCCTGTTGGGGAGGAGTTAATATCCCATAAGTAATGGATGATCCGTGGACTGGATACACTTAACAAGAGAAACATAATTTTTTTGAGTGCAGGATTGACGGTGCGTTACAGGCTAAAATACTTACGGTATAGCTAAACCGACACGACTCGTAATGGCTGCATTAGTTTTTACTGTTTTTACGCTGAAATTGCCATTTTTTTAGTGTTAAAACCGTAATGCAAAACTCCTAATCTAGGTGATTGTATTCTACACACTGCACTTTATTGTAATCCTTTATTATTCACTTCCAGCTTTGTTTTAGAGCCTCCTCCTTTGAGTAATTTGGAAAATCCCACCACATACTAAAGTACCTTAATGTAATCAGACTTTCTGTAGACGGTTTTATCCACTTACAATTTCTCTCTCATTGTTTCTCCTCCATCGCCGAAAAATGATTTAATGCAGAGTTCATTCATCATGTATTCTATGCGAGGAGGAGTGAAACGTATAAGCTGAAAAAAAGGACATATTTCAATTTGCATAAGCTTAAAGGGACACTGTACCCAAATTTTTTATTTTGTGATTCAGATAGAGCATGCAATTTTAAGCAACTTTCTAATTTACTCCTATTATCAAATTTTCTTCATTCTCTTGGTATGTTTATTTGAAAAGCAAGAATGTAAGTTTAGACGCCGGTCCATTTTTGGTGAACAACCTGGGTTGTCCTTGCTGATTGGACAGCACCAATAAACCAGTGCTGTCCATGGTTCTGAAACCAAACATGTGCTGGCTCCTTAGCTTAGATGCCTTCTTTGTCAAATAAAGATAGCAAGAGAAGGAAGAAAAATTGATAATAGAAGTAAATTAGAAAGTTGCTTAAAAGTGCATGCTCTATCTGAATAATGAAAGAAAAAAATTGGGTTCAGTGTCCCTTTAACCCTTTGAGTGCTAAGCACTTTCCCACCTGGGTGCTAAGGTGATTGAAGTTTTTTTTTTTTCAGATCCCCAAGACTTACACCATTGGAAAGGTTAGACGATTACCTTTCCAATGGTGGGTCTTGGGGGTCTGTAGCTGCTTAGATGCCTGAGATAAAGGTGTCTAAGCAGCATGCCCCCTTTCCCTATACTTTGTATTGTTACTTGTTAATAAAGTTGCGCGGTGACGTCATCACGTCATTGCGCGTGATGTCACCGCACAAAACGTGAAGCCCCGGCGATGCCTGTCACTTCTTAGGCACGATCGGCGGGGTAGGAGCAGGTGGGAGCCCCCAGATCTCCCTCAATGTGGGAGAGTGCTAGCGACGGCTCTGAGCCGTTGTTAGCACCAGAGTGGGAAACTCTGTGACGGCTCAGAGCCATCGTTAGCACTCAAGGGGTTAAAGGGACATAGAACCCAATTTATTTATTTTCATGATTCTGATAGTGTGCGTTATTTTAAACAACTTTCCAATTTACTTATATTATCTAATTTGTTTTGTTCTTGTGGTATCCTTTGTTGAAAAGGATACCTAGGTAGGCTCAGGAGCTGCTGATTGGTGGCTGCACATATATTTCTCAAATTACTGGTTTACCCAATGCGTTCAGCCAGCTTCCAGTAGTGCATTGCTGCTTCTTCAAAAAAAGGAATGAAACAAATTAGTTAATAGAAGTTGTTTAAAATTGTATTCTGTATCTGAATCATTAAACAAAATTTTAGGCTTCATGTCCCTTTAAGCAGGTGAACATTTAAACAAACACATTTGAAAATCTACATAAATTAACACATCAAACAAATGTAAAAGTTTTCCGAATACATTAACACTTTGGGAGGTTACAATTGTTTTACAATACTGAAGCGGAGCATCTAAAGTTTTGTCAAGGCTTTTTGCCTTGTTCTGCCACGTTTAGCAGGGATGGACAGGCCCCGGGGGTAGGGTGGCATTTGTCCCCTTGCCAACAGTTAGTGATGTAATCCGTTCATTTTATTTATTTTTCAGTACCTCACATAATGGTGCGGGTTGTTATAGCATTCACTGGCACCACTGCTTTAATATGTGGTCCTGTCCTCTCTCTGCATTTCAACCTCCTCAAGGCCAAATGCTGGCAATTGCTGTGAAAGCATTACACACAGCCCACCTATCTAACTGGCCCCACACCTGGACACTACAGTTCCCTACATTCTGCTGTAATACTAAGTTGTTCAGTGTGGGGACACTCGGGCCCCGATGATCGAAAGTGCTGCAATGCAGCAATATATTCAAAGGGATCCGCCATGATATTGCTCAAGCCGGCAAAATATTCCAAACTGCCGACATCTGTATTAACAGGCGGCTTCGCCAAGAGGCATTTTACTATACATTGCAGTGGGTGGCATTCCCGGGGATAAATTCCAGTGAGCATTGCCCCCGACATTGGTGATGTATAATAAAGGATCCCTTTGGAATATATAATATTACAACAACCAACAACTATACCTATGTACCCCTAAACCAACAGAACCCACCACCGCAAACTAACCCTACACTACTTGACCCCTAAACAGTTAATAACCCATTGCAATAAAACATCTTCCCTATTAACTCTTAAACCAACAATAGCACATAGCATTATACCCCTACTCTCATTAACCCCTACACTGCCACAACCCCCTAACCTATTAAACCTTAATCTGCCACAATCCCCCAATAAAATAAGCCCCCTAACCTATTAACTCCTACACTGCCACAACCCCCAATGCAAACTACTCCTATACTACTTCTAACACCTAACCGCCCACCTCTAAGTTAACACCCCCTAAGTTATAAAAATAACAAACACTAAATTTACACAAAATTAAAAAAGCCTAATATTACAGGGGGGGGGAAAACAACACTACCAAAAATAAAAAACCTATACTAAAATACCTAGAAGGGAAAAAAAAACTAAGCTTTAAAAAAAAAAAAAAGCCCTCTCAAAAAAAATCCTTACGCTAAACCCCAAAGTTTGTACTCAACAACGTGACTCCGGCTCCTACATAATAGCCAACTGCAGTGCTCCTCTTCATGGTGTGGCCCATCTTCCTCCTGGAGGGGGCTCATCTTCATCTATCTTCTGCCACCGCTCCTCTGGAGAAGTCTTCATCCATCTTCCACCTGATGCATCTTCTTATCTTCTTTTCTTGCCATCTTTTGATCTTCTATCCACAATGTCCTCTTCTTGAGGTCACCTGCTGCACACTGAATTTTTAATGCGAGGTACCCCCTTTTATAAAGGTACCATAGCATTCCTATTGGCTGATTTTCAAATCCAAATTCAAATTCAAATCAGCCAATAGAAAATGCTTTCATTCTATAAATATGTTATATGATATATAAATATGATATATTTATGTTTAAAATAATAAAATAACTACATTTTAAATTAGATTTAATACTAAAAATAATATGCATTATACATGACAATGCATATAATTTTAACATTGTATATAAATGTAGCGACATATTATAATTATAATAGGGAGGTGGTTTTTTGTATACTTTACAGGGAGTGCAGAATTATTAGGCAAGTTGTATTTTTGAGGATTAATTTTATTATTGAACAACAACCATGTTCTCAATGAACCCAAAAAACTCATTAATATCAAAGCTGAATAGTTTTGGAAGTAGTTTTTAGTTTGTTTTTAGTTATAGCTATTTTAGGGGGATATCTGTGTGTGCAGGTGACTATTACTGTGCATAATTATTAGGCAACTTAACAAAAAACAAATATATACCCATTTCAATTATTTATTTTTACCAGTGAAACCAATATAACATCTCAACATTCACAAATATACATTTCTGACATTCAAAAACAAAACAAAAACAAATCAGTGACCAATATAGCCGCCTTTCTTTGCAAGGACACTCAAAAGCCTGCCATCCATGGATTCTGTCAGTGTTTTGATCTGTTCACCATCAACATTGCGTGCAGCACCAACCACAGCCTCCCAGACACTGTTCAGAGAGGTGTACTGTTTTCCCTCCTTGTAAATCTCACATTTGATGATGGACCACAAGTTCTCAATGGGGTTCAGATCAGGTGAACAAGGAGGCCATGTCATTAGATTTTCTTCTTTTATACCCTTTCTTGCCAGCCACGCTGTGGAGTACTTGGACGCGTGTGATGGAGCATTGTCCTGCATGAAAATCATGTTTTTCTTGAAGGATGCAGACTTCTTCCTGTACCACTGCTTGAAGAAGGTGTCTTCCAGAAACTGGCAGTAGGACTGGGAGTTGAGCCTGACTCCATCCTCAACCCGAAAAGGCCCCACAAGCTCATCTTTGATGATACCAGCCCAAACCAGTACACCACCTCCACCTTGCTGGCGTCTGAGTCGGACTGGAGCTCTCTGCCCTTTACCAATCCAGCCACGGGCCCATCCATCTGGCCCATCAAGACTCACTCTCATTTCATCAGTCCATAAAACCTTAGAAAAATCAGTCTTGAGATATTTCTTGGCCCAGTCTTGATGTTTCAGCTTGTGTGTCTTGTTCAGTGGTGGTCATCTTTAAGCCTTTCTTACCTTGGCCATGTCTCTGAGTATTGCACACCTTGTGCTTTTTGGCACTCCAGTGATGTTGCAGCTCTGAAATATGGCCAAACTGGTGGCAAGTGGCATCTTGGCAGCTGCACGCTTGACTTTTCTCAGTTCATGGGCAGTTATTTTGCGCCTTGGTTTTTCCACACGCTTCTTGCGACTCTGTTGACTATTTTGAATGAAACGCTTGATTGTTCGATGATCACGCTTCAGAAGCTTTGCAATTTTAAGAGTGCTGCATCCCTCTGCAAGATATCTCACTATTTTTGACTTTTCTGAGCCTGTCAAGTCCTTCTTTTGACCCATTTTGCCAAAGGAAAGGAAGTTGCCTAATAATTATGCACACCTGATATAGGGTGTTGATGTCATTAGACCACACCCCTTCTCATTACAGAGATGCACATCACCTAATATGCTTAATTGGTAGTAGGCTTTCGAGCCTATACAGCTTGGAGTAAGACAACATGCATAAAGAGGATGATGTGGTCAAAATACTCATTTGCCTAATAATTCTGCACTCCCTGTATTAGTCAGGTAGATTGCAGATAAGACGTAGGTGTAGGAGTTCTGTGGGACTTAGCTTGGTGTTATAGGAGGAGTATAGGGAAGACATGACATAGGTGTAGGTGTCTGCGGGAGTTAGCTGGGTGTTCTAGGAGGAGTATAGGGAAGACATGACATAGGTGTAGGTGTCTGCGGGAGTTAGCTGAATGTTCCAGGGGAGTATAGTTAAGACATGACATAGATGTAAGTGGTATTAGGGAGTTAGCTGGGCATTCCAGGGGGAGTATAGCTAAAGTATAACGTAGGTGTAGGTGTTCTGTGCGAGTTAGCCGGGAGTTTCAGGGGGAGTAACCTGTACTTTGATTGGGATACATCGCCAGCAGTGCCATATATTTCAAACTCTATAGGTTATGAGTAGGGTGTCAGTCATGTTTGTCTCTCCACCTTTTCAGTGGCGAGACTTAACAGTGTGAGGCAGGTAATAAAGGCGTAGTACGAGTTAGGTCACGCAGGCATTATTTGTCTGCCCCTATTCTTTAAATATATCAACAGACTTCGAGGCTAATGAGGCCAGAGAGGCGGTTTCTCATCGGTCTATCAATGCTTTGAATATCGGGACCTCAGTGAGAGTTGTACAGAAGAAACATTTTGGTTTCAGGTGTAAGCAGCTCCTGAAACTGCTGTTCTTTTGCACTTATCTACCTTGAAATAGTGGTGCTTGGTTTTCATTTTATGGGCATATCTCTGCTTAACTCTTTGGCTAATTCTATGTACTTTATCCACGTGATTTGTGTTATAAAGTCTGTCCTCCTCATCTCATACCACAATTATTGTACTACTTCTGCTGCGGCATAATGCCCATAGAGTAAAGAAATTATAACAACACTAATACCAGCATGACATGCATTTTGTTACTATTCTCACCTTGTGTCCAGCCTCTTCCAGAAGCTTTTTGGTCTCCAATACTACTCGTCTCATACCTGGGCTTGGCATAAAAAAACTGTCTGTTTCATAATATCCAATGCGAAGAGGTTTCTCAGTGGAGTAGAGCTGAAATAAATAATCATGATCCACTTCAGCCATTTATAAGTGCTCGAATGAAAACAGCAACAGTATTGTTTTTACCTTTGTCATGAGTTGGACATATCTATTTTGTCCATAAATCAGAATATCTTGTGGCTTTCTAAAAAGATGTACTAAACCTCACATTCTTAATGTTGAGAACCAAGTCTTATGTGGCTCTTGAAGGTTTTTCCAGTACAATTTAAATGGTTCTTGGAAGGCCTGTTAAGTGTCTTGCATTTGTTCTCGGTTATATTGTTTTGTAATATCACATCAAGCTTTACTTCTTCTGTGAATCTCTATGAACCCCAAGCTCCACTGGAAAAACCTATGAATAGTTTCACATCTGACTTTCTATATTCTATAGTTATATTGTTTACTAATTTGAGCAGTTGTACTAGTTCAGCGTCTCTTCTAACGGATTAGAATAACAAAGAAAAAAGTACAAAAAATTATTTGAGCTGTCCTTAGATTAGAATAGGCTACAGATTACACATGGCTACAAAATGATGCATCCACCATAACCAAATCTACAATCAAATTACCTCTTCGTTGAATGGAAGGGGTGGAACCCATGCATCTAACCTGAACATCTCCTCACACAAGAGAGCCTTCATGCACAGAGTAATGCTATCCACATCTCTTGCCATGGGTCCCACACTCAAAGGCACTGAAACAGACAAACTGGTTTAAAAGTTTATTAACAAATATATACGTGTGTGTATCAAAAAATCAAATTAGAGACTTATTGGGTTCCTTGACCCAGAGCAATGACTAGTAAGGAGAATGAGCAGTCAACCCCTTCTACTGGTAGTCGCACCAGCATTCCTCAGACCGCACCCCCACTTGTGATCTCTAGCTGGATGCCAGACTGTCAGACTGTGCAGGTACTGTCCAGAGTTACTTGGCTACATTCACGAGGATTTGAAAACCCTTTTAAGCCTGATCTTCATCATTGTTTTGGTTATTAGAGTTAAGTTTTTGTTTTGTTTTTAACTAAGAATGGAGAGACAAGTGATCTTTCACTCACTTTTGTGAGTGTTGTTTGCAGCAGTGATTTAACCCTTTGACTGTCTGTGTGTGTTCTCATATATATTTTCACACAACCTATGGGGTCATCTTTATTATTTGCCTGTGTTCTGCTGTCATTCCCTCCACTATTCATGTCCCCCTTTTTCTTAAACAAGGCAATGTCTAACCCCCACATATTTTATCTAAACATAATGTGCTCAGATAATGATTCCACCTCCAGATTTGTCTAACCACACCCCAGATCTTTCCAACGTATTCACAATCACCCAGGCCACACCTCTGACACCCAGTTCTAAAAAGACAGATATTGTAATGTAAAAATAAAAGGTATTTTTTCATTTGTTTGATTTTATTCTAATCTTTCACCATACCCTCCAATATCACTCCCTTATCTGCAGATATTATCCCTCCTATCCACTTTACTCTAAACAAGTGCTCCTTCTCTCCTCTCTGCACTCCAATCTACAGTACTTCTTGTACAGCTCTCTGCCTTGGTCCTCGAGTTACCCTTGCCTGTTCGTTTGGACTATTATTGTCTCTTATAAATGTTAATATTGTATATTGCACCTATGTGTATAGCAATGCAGAATCTGTGAACACTACAAATAAATGATTATTTTAATAATGATCATAATTGATCCTTCAGTAGGAACTACTGTATGTTAATATGTAATTAAATAAGACACTCAGAAGTGCAGAGATCTTCATTGCTTACCTGAAAGCAGACCATCAATCGCGGATCGTATGCCCATAATACTATATAAAGTAGAAAAAGGATCCCTTTAGACTGTTATCTTTGTGTGTAATAACAATTCTTAGTTGTGAAAGTTATAAAATGTTTTTGTTATAAATTACATTTGGAGATGTATGTTTATATTATATATTTATCAGTATTTTGTCTAAATGTCTAGATCACAAGTGGAGCGCTATTGATAGCATAGGTTAGATTATCAATATAGCGGGCACAAGTTTACAGGTCAATGCTAAAACATAATTACCAGAAAATGTTTAGCGCGTCCAACATATTATTAGCATGCCCTAATACTTTCAATGAATAGAGTGGCCGATATACACTCATATATATGCACACTCATATATATCTAAATATATATATATGTGTGTGTATGTATGTATGTATATATATATATATATATATATATATATATATAAAAGAATCCCAGCCAAGGAGTCTTAGAAATCAATTCAATTGTTTAATTTTTAATTAGGCCCTTTTAAGGGCTTTTTGTAATTTAGTGTAGGGTAGGGCTTTTTTATTTTGGGGGGCTTTTTTATTTTGTTAGGGGGATTAGAGTAGGTGTAATTAGTTAAAAAATCTTGTAATTATTTTATTATTTTCTGTAATTTAATGTGTGGGGGGGGGGTTCCGTACTTTAGATAATTTTATTTAATTGTAATTAATTGTATTTAGTTTAGGGAATTTATTTAATTATAGTGTAGTGTTATGTGTAATTGTAACTTAGGTTAGGTTTTATTTTACAGGTATATTTGTATTTATTTTAACTAGGTAGTTATTAAATAGTCAATAACTATTTAATAACTATTCTACCTAGTTAAAATAAATACAAAGTTGCCTGTAAAATAAAAATAAACCCTAAGATAGCTACAATGTAACTATTAGTTATATTGTAGCTAGCTTAGGGTTTATTTTATAGGTACGTATTTAGTTTTAAATGGGAATTATTTAGTTAATTGTAGTAATATTATTTAGATTTATTGTAATTATATTTAAGTTAGGGGGGGTTAGGGTTAGACTTAGGTTTAGGGATTAATAACTTTATTATAGTTGTGACGACGTTGTGGGCGGCAAATTAGGGGTTAATAAATGTAGTTAGGTTGCGGCGACATTGAGGGCGGGAGATTAGGGGTTAATAAATATAATGTAGGGTTCGGCGATGTTGGGGGCAGCAGATTAGGGGTTCATAACTATAATGTAGGTGGCGGCGGTGTCCGGAACGGCAGATTAGGGGTTAATAATATAATGTAGGTGTCGGCGATGTTGGGGGCAGTAGATTAGGGGTTAATAAGTGTAAGATTAGGGGTGTTTAGACTCGGGGTTCATGTTAGGGTGTTAGGTGTAGACATAACTTTTATTTCCCCTTAGGAATCAATGGGGCTGCGTTAGGAGCTTTACGCGGCTTTTTTGCAGGTATTAGGTTTTTTTGAAGACGGCTCTCCCCCATAGATTCCTATGGGGAAATCGTGCACAAGCATGTTTTACCAGCTCACCGCTAACGTAAGCAGCGCTGGTATTGAGGTGAGATGTGGAGCTAAATTTTGCTCTTCGTTTACTTTTTTGCGGCTAGCGCCAGGTTTCTAAAAACCTGTAATACCAGTGCTGCAGGTAAGTGAGCTCAAACTGCTCGTTAGCACCGCACCCCTCCTAATGCAAAACTCGTAATCTAGGTGATTGTTTTTTGTGTCACTTGTGTCTGAAGAAGGGGATTTAAAGTTCCCGAAACGTTACACTGGTCACAGTAAATTTGATTTTTAAACACCCAGTGAGTGCAAGTCTTTATTGCTGTTACTATGTATCTCATTAGCTCCCTGGCGGATGATGGAAAGTGAGAGTGCACATCCTGGCTATAATATATATATATATATATATATATATATATATATATATATATATATATATATATATATATATATATATATATATATAAAAATGGGGGCATTGTAACGTTTTCTAATATTATATCATTTTCAGCTATCCAAAGCACAAATTAATTGCATAATTGAACATAAATGTATTTAAGCATAATTTGTGCAATAAATATTTAACATTTGTAATACTGGTTAATTTTAGGTTATTATTTTTGGTCAGTAAAATCAGCCAGGCTGTGCACTAGATAAAAAGGTCCTGGGAGAACACTGTATATATATATATATATATATATATATATATATATATATATATATATATATTTATATATATATATATATATATATATATATATATATATATATATATATATATAATTTTCATCTGAGCGAAGAACAATACTATTTCTCAGTAAACCTATTGTAGAGTGCCCCATAGATGTCTATGCACGCCAGTGTTTCTGTAAGCGATACCTTTTTAACTTGTAATATGAGGACAAGAATAAGAACGCTATTGATTTAAATTGAGCAGCGTTTGCGCTCAATAGAGCTAATATTTTTTACACTTTAGCTGTAATCTAGGCCTTAATGTAGAAACTATCTAAAAAAAAAAAAAAATTAACAAAAACTATTGACAATATATATAGTACCGCAGGAAAAAAAGCAATGATACCTGACTCTCTTTGGCGTTGGCTTGAATCCAGGTATTCCACAGAAGCTGGATGGGAGGCGAATGCTTCCACCAAGGTCTGTTCCAATTCCCAGTATTGAGCCTCCAGCTCCAATCAATGCACCTTCTCCTCCTGAGGAACCAGCACAGCTCTTAGTTTTGTTGTGTGGATTTAATGTGCATCCATAGATTGTGTTGCTGGTTTCATAGCTGTTAAGGGTAGAAAATCAAACATTGCTTGTTTATCTACTGTCTGTGGTTACTGTATTTATGTCCTAATAATCAAGGCCTTGCTATAATTTAAAATGAAAGCAAATTTTGCTATACTTCTCCAAGGGGTGTTCCCTGCATTTCTGTATGTAAAGGAGAGACAAGCCCAGTGGAATATAGCACTGAATGATATAAAAATGTTGCTGCATTTACACTTTGTGCTTTGTATTTTATATTACTTTACACTTGATTAAGCTTTATTATATTTAACCTTTCCAGTACCACTTATATGCTGATGATACCCAAATCTATCATTCCTCTCCGGATATCTCTCCCTCTTTACCTAACCAGATTTCCAACTGTCTCTCTGCAATGTACTCTTGGATGTATTCACACTACCTCCAACTCAATCTGTCCAAATCTGAGCTGCTTCTTATTTCCCCCTCTTCGAGACATCCAACACGTGACATTTCTCTGACAGTTGGAGACTCTATTCTCAACACCTTACCCCAGGTCCGCTGTCTTGGGGTCACACTAGACTCAGAACTCACATTCAACCCACATATACAAGCACTTACCAAATCCAGCCGTTGACACCTACGCAATATTTCCAGAATTTGTCCCTTCCTTATTTAAAAAATTACAAAAATACTTATTCATTCCCTCATTTTGTCACGCATTGAGTATTGCAATCTACTCCTAAATGGCCTTCCAAAACACTGCCTCTCCTCCCTCCAATCTATTATGAATGCTTCTGCTAGGCTCATCCACCTAAGTCGCCGATCTACAGCAGCTGCTCCACTCTGCCAGTCTCTACACTGGCTCCCCATACACTCCAGAATACAACTTAAAGTATTAACCCTAACTTACAAAGTACTCAACAGTCTAACTCCCAACTATATTTCCTCTCTCATCGTGAAATATTCCCCATCCCGTCCTCTTCGATCAAACCCTGACCTACGTCTCTCCACTCCTGTTATCTCTAGATCCCACTCCTGCCTCCAATACTTTGCACGTGCTGCTCCTGTCCTATGGAACTCTCTACCCCGCTCCATAAGACTGTCTCCAACCTTGTATAGCTTCAGACGCTCCTTGAAAACCCACCTATTCAGAGAGGCTTACCATCTCTCCTTCATCCCTCATCCGAACCAAACTAATACATGAACTGCCTGACTCACTGCTGCAACTACAACCGATGTGACAAGCTACCCCAACCTTATGTCTCTTCACCCTAAACCTATAGACTGTGCGCTCTCCAGAGCAGGGCCCTCTTCCTCCTGTACTAGATTTGTTTAGTTTTGTTATGTTTTGTATCTTATCACAAATCCTTGTCACTGTATACCCCTATCATTGTACCCAGTGCTACGGAATTTAGCAGCGCTATATAAATAAATGATAATAGTAATAATAACAACTTTGCACTTTTTATTTTGTATAATTCAGTGTAATTAGGGTTGTGATTTTCCAAACCTGATTATTCTTTGACAGTTTCTGTGTAACTTTTTAATTAGGATCATACTTTGTATATTTATACGTATCTTTTCTCCAACATTGGTGTGTCCGGTCCACGGCTTCATACTTACTTGTGGGAATATTCTCTTCCCCAACAGGAAATGGCAAAGAGAGCACAGCAAAAGCTGCCCATATAGCCCCCCCTCTGGCTCCGCCCCCCAGTCATTCTCTTTGCCGCTCTGAACAAGTAGCATCTCCAATGGGATGGTAAAGAGTATGTGGTGTTAGTTGTAGTTTTTTGTTTCTTCTATCAAGATTTTGTTATTTTAAAATAATGCCGGTTTGTACTATTTACTCTACAACAGAAAATGAAGAAGATTTCTGTTAAAAGAGGAGTATGATTTTAGCAGTAGTAACTAAAATCGGTTGCTGTTCCCACCCAAGACTGTTGAAACCAGAGAACTTCAGTTGGGGGGAACAGTTTGCAGGCTTATCTGCTACAGGTATGATCAGTCATATTTCTAACAAGACATGTTAATGCTAGAAGACTGTCATTTTTCCCTTAAGGGGTAAGTAAGCCATTTTCTTAGACTTATAACAGATTAAGGCTTATTATTGGGCTCTATACTGGTTGACACTATTGTGGGCTAAATCGATTGATTTATTTCATGTTTGGCAGTGTTTTTGAGTATGTAAAAGCACTTTTGGGAACGTTTTTATTCGCCTGGCATTTAGTTAGACTACTATTTCTCTCAGAAAGGCCCCTTCACTCTGGTATGCAGAGGAAGGAGGCCCGGTTTTCGCGTCTCAATTGCGCAGTTTACTTCCATGGCAGTGCATGCAGCTTCATGTGAGGGGTCCTGTGGCTTCAAAAAACGGACTCAGGAAGGTTTATTTCAGTGCTGAATAACTCTCAGGGAAGGTAAAGAGCCGCAGCAAGGCTGTGGCTATGATTGTAGTGTACTAAAGTGGTTAAATTAAACAAATAGCTCCGGTTTGCTCATTTTAAGGGTTAAAGTCTTGAAACTTGGTGTGCAATACTTTCAAGGCATTAGGACTCTGGGGTAAAAATTTTGTAAAAATCAGACATTGCCTTCATTGTTTTCCAAAATATCAGTAATAAAGTGTGTCTGTTTATTATTTAAAGGGACAGTAACGCTTTTCTTTAAAAACGCTTTTATTGCATTTTTAGCCTGCCAAAGTCTGTCTAACATGTCTATACCTTCAGATAACCTATGTTCTGTCTGTATGAAAGCCAAGGTGGTTCCCCCTGTTAATGTATGTGCAAATTGTGTCATAGCGTCCAAACAAAGTACGGACAGTCCTGACACATTGAATAAGATTGCCCAAGATGATTCTTCTAATGAAGGTAGTGAGGATAGTTCTACATCCTCTCCTTCTGTGTCAACACCAGTTTTGCCCGCGCAGGCTAGTACATGTAGCGCGCCAATGCTTGTTACTATGCAACAATTAACAGCAGTAATGGATAATTCTATAGCAAATCTGTTATCCAAACTGCCATCCTACCCTAGAAAGTGTGATAGCTCAGTTTTAAATACAGAAGATGAGCAGGCTGGCGCTGAGGACAATTTATCAGTTGTACCCTCACATCAATCCGAATTGGTAGCGAGGGAGGGTCTGTCTGAGGGGGAAATTTCTGATTCAGGAAAAGTTTCTCAGCAGGCAGACACTGATGCGTACTATTTAAATTTTAAGTTAGAACATCTCCGCGCCCTGCTTAAGGAGGTCCTAACTACTCTCGATGACTGTGATTCTTTGGTAATTCCAGAGAAATTGTGCAAGATGGACAAATTCTTAGAGGACCCAGTGCACGCTGATGCCTTTCCGATACCCAAGCGGGTGGCGGACATAGTGACTAAGGAGTGGGAAAAGCCAGGTATACCCTTTGTTCCGCCTCCTATATTCAAGAAAATGTTCCCCATGGTTGACCCCAGAAAGGACGCATGGCAAACGGTTCCTAAGGTGGAGGGGGCAGTGTCAACATTAGCTAAGCGCACAACTATTCCTGTTGAGGACAGTTGCGCTTTTAAAGATCCTATGGATAAAAAATTGCAAGGATTGCTGAAAAAGATATTTGTGCAACAAGGTTTCCTTCTTCAACCAATCTCGTGCATTATTCCTGTCACCTCGGCAGTGTATTTTTGGTTCGAGGAACTAGAAATTTCGCTCCAAAAAGAGACTCCATCTGATGAAGTCATGGACAGAATTCACGCACTAAAATTGGCTAATTCCTTTATTTTGGATGCCGCTTTCCAATTGGCTAAGCTAGTGGCGAAAAATTCAGGTTTTGCAATAGTGGCGCGCAGAGCGCTCTGGCTAAAATCCTGGTCGGCGGATGTGTCGTCCAAGAATAAATTGCTTAATATTCCTTTCAAGGGTAAGACCCTTTTCGGGCCGGAATTGAAAGAGATTATTTCGGACATTACTGGTGGAAAGGGACACAGGATAGGCCTTTCAAGGCTAAGAACAAATCCAATTTTCGTTCCTTTCGTAATTTCAGGAACGGACCGAATCCTAACTCTGCGGCCTCCAGACAAGAAGGCAACTCTTCCCAGCCTAAACCAGCATGGAAACCATGGCAAGGCTGGAATAAGGGTAAACAGGCCAAGAAGCCTGCTGTTGCTACCAAGACAGCATTAAGGGGTAGCCCCCGATCCGGGACCGGATCTCGTGGGGGGCAGACTTTATCTCTTCACTCAGGCTTGGGCAAGAGACATTCCGGATCCCTGGGCACTAGAAATAGTCTCTCAGGGGTATCTTCTAGAGTTCAAGGAACTCCCTCCAAGGGGAAGGTTCCACATGTCTCGCTTATCTTCAGACCAGATAAAGAGACAGGCATTCTTACATTGCGTAGGAGACCTATTAAAAATGGGAGTGATAAACCCAGTTCCAACAGTGGAACAAGGTCTGGGTTTTTACTCGAATCTGTTTGTAGTTCCCAAAAAAGAGGGAACTTTCAGGCCAATTCTGGATCTAAAAATCCTAAACAAATTCCTCAGAGTTCCATCATTCAAAATGGAAACCATTCGGACAATCTTACCAACAATCCAGGAAGGTCAATATATGACTACCGTGGACTTAAAGGATGCATACCTGCATATTCCTATCCACAAAGATCATCATCAGTTCCTGAGGTTCGCCTTTTTGGACAAACATTACCAGTTCGTGGCTCTTCCATTCGGTTTAGCCACTGCTCCCAGAATTTTCACGAAGGTGCTAGGGTCCCTTCTAGCGGTTCTAAGACCGAGGGGCATTGCTGTAGCACCTTATCTAGACGACATTCTAATCCAAGCGTCGTCTCTTTCCAAAGCAAAGGCTCATCCAGACATCGTTCTAGCCTTTCTCAGGTCTCACAGGTGGAAGGTGAACGTAGAAAAGAGTTCCCTGTCGCCGTCAACAAGAGTTCCCTTTTTGGGAACAATCATAGATTCTTTAGAAATTAAGATTTTCCTGACAGAGGTCAGAAAGTTAAAGCTTCTAAACGCTTGTCAAGTTCTTCACTCTATTCCTCAGTCTTCCATAGCTCAGTGCATGGAAGTAATAGGATTGATGGTTGCAGCAATGGACATAGTTCCTTTTGCTCGAATTCATCTAAGACCATTACAACTGTGCATGCTCAATCAGTGGAATGGGGACTATGCAGACTTGTCTCCCCAGATTCAAGTAGACCAGGTAACCAGGGATTCTCTCCGCTGGTGGTTGTCTCACGATCACCTGTCTCAGGGAATGAGTTTCCGCAGACCAGAATGGGTCATTGTCACGACCGACGCCAGTCTCTTAGGCTGGGGTGCGGTCTGGGAATCTCTGAAAGCTCAAGGTCTTCTCCCGATAAACATTTTAGAACTGAGAGCGATATTCAATGCGCTCCTGTCGTGGCCTCTCCTAGCAAAGGCCAAATTCATAAGGTTTCAGTCGGACAACATGACGACTGTGGCGTACATCAATCATCAGGGGGGAACAAAGAGTTCCTTAGCGATGAGAGAGGTATCCAAGATCATCAAATGGGCGGAGGATCACTCCTGCCACCTATCTGCAATTCACATCCCAGGTGTGGACAACTGGGAGACGGATTATCTGAGTCGCCAGACTTTTCATCCGGGGGAGGGGGAACTCCACCCGGAGGTTTTTGCCCAGTTAACCCAACTATGGGGCATTCCAGATATGGACCTGATGGCTTCTCGCCAGAACGCCAAGGTTCCTCGATACGGATCCAGATCCAGGGACCCCAAGGCGACACTGGTGGACGCATTAGTGGCGCCTTGGTCGTTCAACCTAGCTTATGTGTTCCCACCGTTTCCTCTCCTTCCCAGGCTTGTAGCCAGGATCAAACAGTAGCAGGTCTCGGTAGCAGGTCTCGGTGATCCTAATAGCCCCTGCGTGGCCACGCAGGACTTGGTATGCAGACCTGGTGAATATGTCATCGGCTCCACCATGGAAGCTACCTTGAGACAGGATCTTCTGGTACAAGGTCCGTTCGAACATCCAAATCTAGTCTCTCTCCAACTGACTGCTTGGAAATTGAACGCTTGAGTCTATCTAAGCGTGGGTTTTCAGAGTCAGTCATAGATACTCTGGTTCAAGCCAGAAAACCTGTAACTAGGAAGATTTACCATGAGATATGGCAAAAATATATCTGTTTGTGCGAATCCAAGGGGTTCCCTTGGAGTAGAATTAAAATCCCTAGGATTCTTTCCTTTCTCCAAGAAGGTCTGGATAAAGGTTTGTCAGCTAGTTCCTTAAAAGGACAGATATCTGCTCTGTCTGTTTTGCTACACAAACGTCTGGCAGCTGTGCCAGATGTACAGGCGTTTGTACAGGCGTTAGTTAGAATCAAGCCTCTTTACAGACCCATGACTCCTCCTTGGAGTCTAAATTTAGTTATTTCAGTTCTTCAGGGGGTTCCGTTTGAACCCATGCATTCCATAGATATTAAGTTACTATCTTGGAAAGTTCTGTTTTTGGTTGCTATTTCTTCTGCTAGAAGAGTTTCTGAATTATCTGCTTTGCAATGTACTTCTCCCTATCTGGTATTCCATACAGATAAGGTAGTTTTACGTACCAAGCCTGGTTTTCTTCCAAAGGTTGTTTCCAACAGGAATATCAACCAGGAAATTGTTGTTCCTTCTCTGTGTCCGAATCCAGTTTCAAAGAAGGAACGCTTGTTACACAATCTAGATGTAGTCCGTGCGTTAAAGTTCTATTTAGAAGCAACAAAGGATTTCAGACAGACTTCATCTTTGTTTGTTGTGTATTCTGGTAAGAGGAGAGGACAGAAAGCTACTGCTACCTATCTTTCTTTTTGGCTGAAAAGCATCATCCGATTGGCTTATGAGACTGCCGGAAGGCAGCCTCCTGAACGAATTACAGCACATTCTACTAGAGCTGTGGCTTCCACTTGGGCTTTCAAGAACGAGGCTTCTGTTGATCAGATCTGTAAGGCAGCGACTTGGTCTTCTCTGCATACTTTTGCCAAATTTTACAAATTCGATACTTATGCTTCTTTGGAAGCTATTTTTGGGAGAAAGGTTTTGCAAGCCGTGGTGTCTTCTGTTTAGGTAACCTGATTTGCTCCCTCCCTTCATCCGTGTCCTAAAGCTTTGGTATTGGTTCCCACAAGTAAGGATGAAGCCGTGGACCGCAGAATTTATGTTTACCTGATAAATTTCTTTCTCCAACGGTGTGTCCGGTCCACGGCCCGCCCTGGTTTTTAATCAGGTTTGATGAATTTCTTTCTTTATACACTACAGTCACCACGGCACCCTATAGTTTCTGATTTTTTCTCCTAACCGTCGGTCGAATGACTGGGGGGCGGAGCCAGAGGGGGGCTATATGGGCAGCTTTTGCTGTGCTCTCTTTGCCATTTCCTGTTGGAGAAGAGAATATTCCCACAAGTAAGGATGAAGCCGTGGACCGGACACACCGTTGGAGAAAGAAATTTATCAGGTAAACATAAATTCTGTTTTACATTACATTACATTGCACTTTGTATTTTTTCTATTTAAAATAAAACTGAAAAAACTGTCATCAGTTTCCCAGAGAGCTTCATTACTTTTTATGGGCCCCCTAAGCAAATATTCTCTAGTTTGGAGAGAAATTATAGTGCAGACTTCACAGGGGCTGAACTGCCTGAATCCTCTAAGAAAAAGGGCAGAACCTAGAAGTCCCAGAGAGATGAGAGATGCCTTCCATTGAAAGTATTGAAACTCTCTGGGATAGAGAAATTCACAGGGAGAGAAGGTAATTGGAAAAATATAATTTGCAACAATTACAAATTGAACTAAATAGTGTTCAATTTTACTTTTCTGACAGTTAAATAAGTGTATTGTGAATTTAGAGCAAAGTTCACCTGCATACAGCTGGCAAGAAGAATCAGTGAGACAAGCTTGTTTAAAATGCTTACATAATTGTGAGAGAGCTTCAGACATACCCTACAAACTCCTCTGTTCAGCCCAGGAAACTCTCCTGTTCCTCCCATTTTCCAAAACTGTCAGATTTTGTTCATAATAGAGAAAATACCAAGTGCAATGTAAGGTGCAAAACAAATACACAGAAATATACAAAGTATATTCCTAATTTGATAAAGTAACACAGAAACTTTGAAAACATATTCAGAATTTGTAAAATCATTTCTGGATGTAAATCTAAAAATCTATTAAAGTATGAAATAGAAATTGCAAAGCTTAAATGTAATGTTACTGAAAGAACCCTGAAGTGAAACGTAATATAAAATACAAAGCACAAAGTGTAAATATAACAAAACTCATATCATGCAGTGCTATATTGTACTTGGCTTGTCTCTCCTTCACATACAGAAATGTGACAGATCTCACAGTGTTGGAGAGTTCCGCACTTTTTTCTTTGAGCATTCAGTGAGTTCAGCCTATGTGAAGTCTGCACTACAATTTCTTTTAAAGGGGCACTCTAGTCAAAATTAAACTTTCATGATTCACATAGATCATGCAATAGTAAACAACTTTACTTCCATTAACAAAATGTGTATTCACAGAATATATGTATATGCATTTGTGATTGGCTGATTGCTGTCACATGATATAGGAGGAGTGGAAATAGAAAGAACTTTGAAATTTGTGAGAAAAAAAATCTACTACTCATTTGGAGTTCAGACTAAGGGGTCAATTTATTAATGTGCGAGCGGACATGATACGGTGTAGCGTCTCATGTCCACTGCACATCGATAAATGCTGACAGCATACTCTGTCCTGTCGGCATTTATCATTGCACCAGCAGTTCTTGTTAACTGCTGGTGCAATGCCGCCCCCTGCAGATTTGCGGCCAATCGGCTTCTAGCAGGGGGTGTCAATCAACCTGATCGTATTTGATTGGGTTGATTTCTGTCCGCCGTCTCAGAGCAGACGGACAGGTTATGGAGCAGCGGTCTTTAGACCGCTGCTTAATAACTTCTGTTTCCGGCGAGCGTACGGAGCTTGATAAATTGACCCCTATGTGCTATTGCATTGTCTTTTTATAATGCATTTGTTTATTATGCAAACTTACTGTATTTACTGGTCCTTTAAGGCAGAGCAGACCACCCGACACATCTTTTATTATTTAACCATACCTTAAAAATTACAAATTTTATGTACCAGTTTGATTTACAAAGTATTTAGGGTTAGATTACAAGTGGAGCACTATTTTAACGTTCGCTTGTAAAGGGGCAAATTTGCCTGTTTATGGCTGCACGTTAAATAACCAGCCATTACAAGTGGCTGGTTAATGCTCCCGCAAGCTCTCGGTGTCACTTTGCGCTTTGCACAATTAGCCAGAAGTCAGACCTCTGGTTAATTAAAAAAAAAGTGCCCCAATAGCACCCAAAACAAAGTGGATATTTCCTTAAAGGGCCATAATACCCAAATGTTTAAACACTTGAAAGTGATGCAGCATAGCTGTAAAAAGCTGATTAGAAAATATCACTTGAACATCTCTATGTAAAAAAGAAAGATATTTTACCTCAAAAGTTCCTCAGTAGCCACCTCCCATTGTAAAGGATTTCTAAGCAGCATTTTAGTGTGTTTGTCCTGGGACATCTGAAGGGACTAGCATCGTGCACTCAGGTAAAGGAAGCTTACTATGAAATCTCATGAGAGTTAAGTCAAATCTCATGAGATCACAGTAAGAGTTCATGACCTCAGCACTGCTGATGCTGATTGGCTGCTGTTCATTTCTTCATTTTTTTAATTTTTTTTACCTGCAGCTGGGAGCAGCTGAGTATAACTTTTTACACAGAACTTACTCTGCTGAGCTGAGGAAATTGTGAGGTAAAATATCTTCCTTTTTTACATAGAGATGCTCAGGTGATATTTTCCTGTCAGCTTTTTACAGTTATACTGCATCAGTTTCAAGTGATTTAGCATATGAGTATTATGTCCCTTTAATATAAATAAAAAATATGAGCATTTTGTTTTTTAATTAAAAACTGCACAAAGCAGTTATAAGGGGTTAAATTAAGTAGTGTGGGGTGTTTGATAAAAAGGAACACCACTGAAAGTGCCTTTACATTGAGTTGAATGCTGACAGTGTTTTTAATGTACACATAAATATATATGTATATATATATATATATTTTTATTTAGCTTCGCAATGTTGCGCAAATTGCCTCCTGTGCTGCACTAGGTGCTTTGCCGTGTCTCACGGCATGTGAACGAGGCTCCTATTGGAGCCTATGGAAGGCTTCCAGGCAATGTGAACGCAATATTGTGCTCCACTCGTAATCTAGGCCTAAACATTTCTAACACCATTTTCTTTGTAAATTATTTGTCATAAAATAGTTAAAAAGTGAAAAGTAACGCACAGAGTTAAAGGGACAGTCTAGTCCAAAATAAACTTTCATGATTCAGATAGGGCATGTAATTTTAAACAATTTTCCAATTTACTTTTATCACCAAATTTGCTATGTTCTCTTGGTATTCTTAGTTGAAAGCTTAACCTAGGAGGTTCATATGCTAATTTCTTAGACCTTGAAGGCCACCTCTTTTCAGAATGCATTTTAACAGTTTTTCACTACTAGAGGGTGTTAGTTCATGTTATTCATATAGAAAACACTGTGCTCATGCATGTAAAGTTATCTGGGAGCAGGCACTGATTGGTTAAACTGCAAGTCTGTCAAAAGAACTGAAACAAAGGGGCAGTTTGCAGAGACTTAGATACAAGATAATCACAGAGGTTAAAAGTATATTAATATAACTGTATTGGTTATGCAAAACTGGGGAATGGGTAATAAAGGGATTATCTATCTTTTAAAACAATAAACATTTTGGTGTGGACTGTCCCTTTAAAGCAGGTTATGATTAGATTAAATATATAGGGATAGGAAGATCAACCAGTGATCCTACAATTCCCATAGTGGAAGTCATGCACTAGCCCACACCATCTCGCCTAGTTACGTTAACAAATTAGATAAATCTGAAGGTGGTTGCTAGTGAAAGAATTTCCCATCGCCATCTGGGTTTAACAAACATGAACATCTCAGGTGGTAGGTGCAGCTAAGACTGTTCACCCTTACTGCCCTGTTGTGACTGAAGCTGATCCCAAAAGGTTTTTGGTGCAATCCTACTCACTTACAAGAGATCGCTAGTTCCGCTAAGCCTCCATTCAGCAGAGCCCTCAGACTCCTTTATTAACCTTCTGCTCTGCTCAGCATCCCCTTGAGCCATATTATAGATTCCATACTCCCCCTTAGCATGAAGACTTGCAGTTGCCTCTACAGTGCTTTCCCTGTCAGCAGCTATCACCTCTGCCCGTACTCCATTCACTCCCGGCAAACTGCGCGTGGACAACTTGCTCCACTCCTCTTTCCAGCAATCATGAAGCTGTTGAAAATGATTGTCTAGTAGATGAAAAATCACATCCAGGAATTCTCTCTCCATGCTCGCAAGAGGAATTCCCCTAAAATGAAAGGTCTTGGCGTGCCGTTCTCGCGTAAATTCTTCTCGGTCTAGAGGGTAAAGCCGCAAGTGCATGGCAGGGCGATTTTCATAATATGACAATACGAGAGTCAGCAGGGTCTGGGGGCAAGATCACTATCTTCCTTGGGTTAGGGATTAGTATTTGAGTCTCTTTGCATCGCTGATATTATCGATGTTTAGCCAATAAAACATATTTTTTTAACGGAGCTCAAGCAGTGTGTGTCCGATCAGTTCAGGTGTTAGCTCCACCCCCTAGTTTAGGATTTTTTAGTGTTAGTTTTTTTTTATTTTGGGGGGTTTGGTGGGTGCTGGGTTTTACTGTTAGAGGGGGGACTTAGTATTTTTTAAGATAAAAGAGCTGTTTAACTTAGGGCAATGCACTGCAAAAGGCCCTTTTAAGGGATATTGGTAGTCTAGTTTAGAATAGGGGGTGTTTTTATTTTGGGGGGGCTTTTTTATTTTCATTGGGATTTTTTTATTTTTTTTATAATTTGGTTTATTATTTTATGTAATGTTAGACTTTTTAATTTTTTGTAATTTTAGATTAATCTAAATTTACGGCTAGATTACGAGTTTTTTGTTTTGAGCTGTGCGGTGCTAACGAGCAGTTTATGCTCACCGCTCACTTACAAACAGCGCTGGTATTACGGGTTTTTACAACCCAGACAAGAAGTGGGCGTTGAGCAAAATTCTGCTCCTTACCGCACTCCAATACCAGCGCTGCTTACGTTAGCGGTGAGCTGGTGTAACATGCTCGTGCACGATTTCCCCATAGGAATCAAAGGGGAGAGCCGGCTGAAAAAAAGTCTAACACCTGCCAAGCTCCTTAACACAGCCCCATTGATTCCTATGAAATACAATTTATGTCTACACCTAACACCCTAACATGAACCCCGAGTCTAAACACCCCTAATCTTACACTTATTAACCCCTAATCTGCCACCCCGACATCGCCGACACCTACATGATAATTATTAACCCCTAATCTGCCGCTCCGGACACCGCCGCCGCCTACATTATACTTATGAACCCCTAATCTGCTGCCCGTCACCGCCACTATAATAAACATATTAACCCCTAAACCGCCACACTACCACATCGCAAACACTAATTAAATATTATTAACCCCTAATCTACCACCCCCAACGCCGCCACTATATTAAAGTTATTAACCCCTAAACCTAAGTCTAACCCTAAACCTAACACCCACTAATTTAAATATAATAAAAAGAAATCTAAATAAAATTACTATAATTAACTAAGGCCTAGATTTGGAGTTTGGCGGTAGCCGTGAAAACCAGCGTTAGAGGCTCCTAACGCTGGTTTTAGGCTACCTCCGGTATTTGGAGTCACTCAAAAAAGGGTCTAACGCTCACTTTTCAGCCGCGACTTTTCCATACCGCAGATCCCCTTACGCCAATTGCGTATCCTATCTTTTCAATGGGATTTTTCTAACTCCGGTATTTAGAGTCGTGTCTGAAGTGAGCGTTAGAATTCTAACGACAAAACTCCAGCCGCAGAAAAAAGTCAGTAGTTAAGAGCTTTCTGGGCTAACGCCGGTTCATAAAGCTCTTAACTACTGTACTCTAAAGTATACTAACACCCATAAACTACCTATGTACCCCTAAACCGAGGCCCCCCCACATCGCCGCCACTTGATTAAATTTTTTTAACCCCTAATCTGCCGACCGCCACCTACGTTATCCTTATGTACCCCTAATCTGCTGCCCCTAACACCGGCGACCCCTATATTATATTTATTAACCCCTAATCTGCCCCCCACAACGTCGCCTCCACCTGCCTACACTTATTAACCCCTAATCTGCCGAGCGGACCGCACCGCTATCATAATAAAGTTATTAACCCCTAATCCGCCTCACTAACCCTATAATAAATAGTATTAACCCCTAATCTGCCCTCCCTAACATCGCCAACACCTAACTTCAATTATTAACCCCTAATCTGCCGACCGGAGCTCACCGCTATTCTAATAAATGTATTAACCCCTAAAGCTAAGTCTAACCCTAACACTAACACCCCCCTAACTTAAATATAATTTAAATCTAACGAAATTAATTAACTCTTAATAAATAAATTATTCCTATTTAAAGCTAAATACTTACCTGTAAAATAAATCCTAATATAGCTACAATATAAATTATAATGATATTATAGCTATTTTAGGATTAATATTTATTTTACAGGTAACTTTGTATTTATTTTAACCAGGTACAATAGCTATTAAATAGTTAATAACTATTTAATAACTAAAATAGTTAAAATAATTACAAAATTACCTGTAAAATAAATCCTAACCTAAGTTACAATTAAACCTAACACTATACTATCATTAAATTAATTAAATAAAATACCTACAATTACCTACAATTAAATCTAACACTACACTATCAATACATTAATTAAATACAATACCTACAAATAACTACAATGAAATAAACTAACTAAAGTACAAAAAATAAAAAAGAACTAAGTTACAAAAAATAAAAAAATATTTACAAACATAAGAAAAATATTACAACAATTTTAAACTAATTACACCTACTCTAAGCCCCCTAATAAAATAACAAAGACCCCCAAAATAAAAAATGCCCTACCCTATTCTAAATTACTAAAGTTCAAAGCTCTTTTACCTTACCAGCCCTGAACAGGGCCCTTTGCGGGGCATGCCCCAAGAAGTTCAGCTCTTTTGCCTGTAAAATAAACATACAATACCCCCCCCCAACATTACAACCCACCACCTACATAACCCTAATCTAACCCAAACCCCCCTTAAATAAACCTAACACTAAGCCCCTGAAGATCATCCTGCCTTGTCTTCACCTCACCGGGTAACACCGATCGGTCCTGGCTCCAAAATCTTCATCCAACCCAAGCGGGGGCTGGCGATCCATCATCCGGTGGCTGAAGAGGTCCAGAAGAGGCTCCAAAGTCTTCATCCTATCCGGGAAGAAGAGTAGATCCGGACCAGCAACCATCATCTTCCAAGCGGCATCTTCTATCTTCATCCGATGAGGACCGGCTCCATCCTGAAGACCTCCACCGCGGACCCATCTTCATCCGGCGACGTCCAACTGAAGAATGACGGTTCCTTTAAGGGACGTCATCCAAGATGGCGTCCCTCGAATTCTGATTGGCTGATAGGATTCTATCAGCCAATCGGAATTAAGGTAGGAATATTCTGATTGGCTGATGGAATCAGCCAATCAGAATCAAGTTCAATCCGATTGGCTGATCCAATCAGCCAATCAGATTGAGCTCGCATTCTATTGGCTGTTCCGATCAGCCAATAGAATGCGAGCTCAATCTGATTGGCTGATTGGATCAGCCAATCGGATTAAACTTGATTCTGATTGGCTGATTCCATCAGCCAATCAGAATATTCCTACCTTAATTCCGATTGGCTGATAGAATCCTATCAGCCAATCGGAATTCGAGGGACGCCATCTTGGATGACGTCCCTTAAAGGAACCGTCATTCTTCAGTTGGATGTCGCCGGATGAAGATGGGTCAGCGGTGGAGGTCTTCAGGATGGAGCCGGTCCTCATCGGATGAAGATAGAAGATGCCGCTTGGAAGATGATGGTTGCCGGTCCGGATCTACTCTTCTTCCCGGATAGGATAAAGATTTTGGAGACTCTTCTGGACCTCTTCAGCCACCGGATGATGGATCGCCAGCCCCCGCTTGGGTTGGATGAATATTTTGGAGCCAGGACCGATCGGTGATACCCGGTGAGGTGAAGACAAGGTAGGATGATCTTCAGGGGCTTAGTGTTAGGTTTATTTAAGGGGGGTTTGGGTTAGATTAGGGGTATATGGGTGGTGGGTTGTAATGTTGGGGGGGGGGTATTGTATGGTTTTTTTTACAGGCAAAAGAGACTAACTTCTTGGGGCATGCCCCGCAAAGGGCCCTGTTCAGGGCTGGTAAGGTAAAAGAGCTTTGAACTTTAGTAATTTAGAATAGGGTAGGGCATTTTTTATTTTGGGGGTCTTTGTTATTTTATTAGGGGGCTTAGAGTAGGTGTAATTAGTTTAAAATTGTTGTAATATTTTTCTTATGTTTGTAAATATTTTTTTATTTTTTGTAACTTAGTTCTTTTTTATTTTTTGTACTTTAGTTAGTTTATTTCATTGTAGTTATTTGTAGGTATTGTATTTAATTAATGTATTGATAGTGTAGTGTTAGGTTTAATTGTAGGCAATTGTAGGTATTTTATTTAATTAATTTAATGATAGTATAGTGTTAGGTTTAATTGTAACTTAGGTTAGGATTTATTTTACAGGTAATTTTGTAATTATTTTAACTATTTTAGCTATTAAATAGTTATTAACTATTTAATAGCTATTGTACCTGGTTAAAATAAATACAAAGTTACCTGTAAAATAAATATTAATCCTAAAATAGCTATAATATCATTATAATTTATATTGTAGCTATATTAGGATTTATTTTACAGGTAAGTATTTAGCTTTAAATAGGAATAATTTATTTATTAAGAGTTAATTAATTTCGTTAGATTTAAATTATATTTAAGTTAGGGGGGTGTTAGTGTTAGGGTTAGACTTAGCTTTAGGGGTTAATACATTTATTAGAATAGCGGTGAGCTCCGGTCGGCAGATTAGGGGTTAATAATTGAAGTTAGGTGTCGGCGATGTTAGGGAGGGCAGATTAGGGGTTAATACTATTTATTATAGGGTTAGTGAGGCGGATTAGGGGTTAATAACTTTATTATGATAGCGGTGCGGTCCGCTCGGCAGATTAGGGGTTAATAAGTGTAAGCAGGTGGAGGCGACGTTGTGGGGGGCAGATTAGGGGTTAATAAATATAATATAGGGGTCGGCGGTGTTAGGGGCAGCAGATTAGGGGTACATAAGGATAATGTAAGTAGCGGAGGTTTACGGAGCGGCAGATTAGGGGTTAAAAATAATATGCAGGGGTCAGCGATAGCGGGGGCGGCAGATTAGGGGTTAATAAGTGTAAGGTTAGGGGTGTTTAACTAATGTTTGCCAGGCGGGAGTGCGGCAGTTTAGGGGTTAATATATTTATTATAGTGGCGGCTATGTCCGGTTCGGCAGATTAGGGGTTAAAAAAATTATTTTAGTGTTTGCGATGTGGGGGGGGGGGCCTCGGTTTAGGGGTTAATAGGTAGTTTATGAGTTTTATTGTACTTTTTAGCACTTAATTAAGAGTTTTATGCTACGGCGTTGTAGTGTAAAACTCTTAACTACTGACTTTAAAATGTGGTACTAGTCTTGACAGGAGAGGGTGTACCGCTCACTTTTTGGCAGACTCGTAATACCGGCGCTATGCAAGTCCCATTGAAAATATAGGATACGCAATTGACGTAAGTGGATTTGCGGTATTTCCAAGTCTGGCCAAAAAAGTGAGCGGTACACCTGTACCTTTAAGACTCGTAATACCATCGGGCATTAAAAAGCAGCGTTGGGACCGTCCAATGCTGCTTTTTAAGCCTAACGCACAACTCGTAATCTAGGCGTTAGTTTTTTTATTTTTAAAGTAATGTTGTTTTATTTTAATTGTAGCTTAGTATTTTAATTCAGGTAATTGGGGTTAATTTAGGGGGTGTAAGGTTTGGGGGCTTAGTAATTTAATTAGTTATTTGCATTGTGGGGGTTTAGCGGTTTAGGGGTTAATAGATTTATTAGGTTAATTGCGATGTGGGTTAATGGTGGATTATGGGTTAATAGTTTAATTAGGTTAATTGTGATGTGGGTGAATGGCGGGTTAGGGGTTAATAGTTTTATTAGGTAGATTGCGATGTGGGTGTTTGGTGGTTTAGGGTTTAATAAGATAATTAGTTACTTTGTGATGTGGGGGTTTGGCGGTTTAGGGGTTAATACATTTATTTGGTAGTTTGCGATGTTGGGGTTGGCGGATTAGGGGCTGATAGTTTAATTAGGCATATTACATTGTGGGGTGTTGTCTGTTTAGGGGTCAATACTTGTATTATTAGTTGGAATGTGGGGGGATTGCGGATTTAGGGGTTTTTACATGTCAGGTTTATTTTTGGGAGGCGGGTTAGACTTTTACAGGAGATTTAACTTTTATTTTATTTTCTTATGCGCCAGCAGTTTCTAAAGTGTCGTTATTCACTGGCAACTCCAGGAAATGTGTATTTACACAAAATTCTGGACATCGCTAGTTTATCCGACTTATGACATTTTATGAACTGCCAGCAGGGTTTATGTGATTCCCCGATGTGCAAGGTGAAATTACGGGTGGCGCAGGTTTCAGCAGTTGCGCTGAAGCCTGCGCCACATATGTTATCTCACCCCTTATTTTCAACCCAAATGCATTTTGCGGCACTAAAATATGCTCTTCTTTCTCTGTTTTAAGTAACGATTGGTGCAGCAGTTTTTTTATTGCCTTGTTTAAAAATACCCAACCTTCAGCCATAAAAAACCAACTTTTTACACATAGGGCTAGATTAAGTGGAGCGCTAATTTATTGCGAGCTCGCGGTTGCAATTAGCACTTATAAAATTAGATCTCTGTTTAATTTTATAAATGTCCCCCAAATGCCCCCAAAACTTTAAGTGCTAGTTTTCTTTTCTTTTTTTCTTTTAAAAATGTAGCATTTTCTTTCTTTTTTTTTTAAACTTTACTGACAAGTGCCTTTATATTGTGGTCTATGGGAACTGTATATTCCCTGTAAATATATATGTATATATACACATATTAATACAAAAATATATATGTACAGTATATATTCATTTACATATATATTTACATTTGCTGCCCATTGCTGAGCGACTTACCCCCTTCACGGCATGAGAACCAGGCTCCCATTCGAGCCTATGACGGCACGCACTTGTGAGCGCAATGCTTCCGTGCAATGCGAAAGCGAGGCTGTGTTTACATTGCACCTCACCTGTAATACCAGCGCACATTTGCGTGTGCTGGTTTTATAAAGTGGAGTGCAAATATTGCTTTAGCGAAAGCAATATTTTGCGCACCACTTATAATCTGGCCCATAATGTTTAAATTACTAAACCAATTTACTTCTTACTTTCCAAAATTGTACTGATCTACATATATCATTTGAAACTGTCAGATTTCCGTTCATCTGTCTGAAAGTAAAACAATAAAGCTGTTTCAATAGGAATCTCTGTGTTGAGTCATGTTTAGGTATATGTTGGTTCAAAATAGGGCTGGGCGATATGGGTGGAAAAAAAAAATTGCACCTTAATTTTTCAATAAAACATTTATTTAACACTACAGAATCTTACTGTACATGTTTCTCAATGTCCAATACACTCTTGGAGTATAAAAATACAAACCACAAAAGTAGTTAAAAAAAGTCAGTAAGGCACTATAAAGTATTTGTACAATACTCACTTTATTGCTCACAACGTTGAGCTGTACCACCGCTTGACCACCCCCACACCATTCCCAGATGACTCTCACACACTCTTCAATCTCTTTCAAAATAGCCGCTTCGCGGGCATTCTCAAGTCCGCCCATTGCCCACACTGGTTCGCCTCTCATCCTCCCTCTCTGCCTCCGTTTGCTTAGTATTTTTTTTTTTTTAAATTGCGTACTCTCGCGGTTTTTAAATCGCTGTGATTAATCGCGGTTTAAAACTGCATCCGCGATTAATCGTGCAGCCCTAGTTCAAAAGTTTCTTTCTGTTTGGTCATCACAGATTTAATTTCTCATCCATGGATTTTATTGGCAATTTACCTGATCAATGATTGTGGTACATTGGTCTTTGCAAATATAATTGCTCCCTGTTTTTTCAAAACCTTCACAATTACACTGTCCTCTTTTTTCAGCTCTTCGAGGTATTGTACTAAGCCACACGTGGAAGGTAATCCCTAAAAATGCATAGAAATAAAAAGTTCATTAGTTGCCTTAAAGGGACATCAAACACACAGATTTTCTTTCATGATTCAGATAGAGAAGACAATTTAAAAAAAAAAATCCAATTTACTTATTTTAGCAAATTTGCGTAGTTATTCTTTGTTGAAGAGATATCTAGATAGGTAGCGTGCACATGTCTCGGGCACTACATGACAGGAAATAGTGCTGCCATCTATTGTATAGCATTGTAGCAAAACTGCTGCCATATAATGCTTCTGACATATGCCCACTCTTAAACTTACCAATCTGAATGATGAAAGAAAATTTGGTTTATTTTAAATCCCTCTAAATACGCAGTGATGTCACGCGGAAGCACAGAACCTTACCAAGCAGCCAGATCATTTGCTTCCATTCTATGGAGGGGTTCTAGAAGGATTGTATTGTATTGTGCAGCTCAATCACAGAAACTCTTACAGATTAGGGGGTCGATTTATTATCTGTCAGACGGACATACGCTGTCAGCATTTATCATTGCACCAGTAGTTCTAGTGAACTGCTTGTGCAATGCCGACCCCTGCAGATTCGTGGCCAATCGGCCGCTAGCAGGGGATGTCAATCAACTCGACAGCATGAAATTGGGCGGTTTGATGTCCGCTGCCTCAGAGGAGGCATGTGAGTTAAGGAGCAGCGGTCTTAAGACTGCTGCTTTTTGACTCCCGTTTCCGGCGAGCCTGAAGGCTCGTGCAGAAACAGGTGCATTAGGCACCATTAGAGCAATGGTAAATCAGCCCAATTGTCTTCAATCTGTAGCATTAGCATAGGTTCAATAAAACTCATTAGTGAAACTAATAACTCACTGAAAAAAAACACTGAAAGGGACATGAAACCCATTTTTTTTCACGATTCAGATAGAGCATACAATTTTAAATAACTTTCCAATTTCTTTATATTATCTAATTTGCTTTATTCTTTTGGTATCCTTTGTTGAAGAAGCAGCAATGCACTACTGGGAGCTAGTTAACCCATTTGGGTGAGCCAATAACATGAGGCGTATATATGCATCCTCCAATAAGCAGCCTACCTAGGAATTCTTTTCAATAAAGGATACCAAGAGAACAAAACAAATTATATAACAGAAATAAATTTGAAAACTGTTGGTATCTTTTGTTGAAAAGCAGGGACATAAGCTCAGGAGAGTGCACGTGTCCGGAGCACTCTATGGCAGCAGTTTTGCAAGAATGTTATCCATTTGCAAGAGCACTAAATAGCAGCACTATACCTGTAATGTGATGCTCTAGACACTTACCTAGGCATTTCTTCCACAAAGAATACCATGGGAACAAAGTAAATTGTATTTTTTTTTTTTTATGTTATTCTCTGTCTGAATCACAAAATAGTTATTTGGGGTTTCATATCCCTTTAAGGAAAGTGCATTTATTTGCCTTTACAATATGGTAGCAGGGTTTCCAAGATGGTGGTCACAGGGTTGCTGTACAGAAATACCTGCAAGCTGTGCATATTCTCTGGTACTCACTAAACAAGGGGGAATGATGACTCAAGTGGCTTCTGACTCAGTATCTACTGAATGAATGCAGCCTAAAAGGGAGCTGTTAAAATGGGGGGCCCTACCACAGCCTTTGCCCCAGGGCCCAGCATGTTACTAGTTATGTCCCTGTACACAGGCCAGCTAGGAGATGGTTAAAAAGACGTGTGTAATAGTTTTTCTGAATGTATATATAGAAATTAGTACCATGATCCAGTACCCAGGCACAGTGTATGAAAGAGTGGAAGGGTTTGGGAAGCTGAGATTTATGTGGAGTTTAAATTGTACATTACATATGTGAAATACACAGTTCCATTTATGCACAAAACTAGGATTATGCACACAGTGGGGCCAAATTATCAATGTGCCGACGGACATAATCTGATGTAGCTGATCATGTCTGCCGCATATCAATAAATGCCGACAGCATACGCTGTCGGCATTTATCATTGCACAAGCATTTCACCAGAAATGCTTGTGTAATGCCGCCCCCTTCACACTCACGGCCAATCGGCAGCTAGCAGGGGGTGTCAATCAACCCGATCAGATGCGATCGGGCCGATTGCTGTCCGCCGCCTCAGAGGTGGCAGACGAGTTAAGGAGCAGCGGTCTTAAGACCGCTGCATCTTAACTCCTGTTTCTGGCGAGCCTGTAGGCTCGTGTGGAAACAGATGAATACGGGCCTTGATAAATCGGCCCCAGTGTATATGAAGCCTCATCACACTATGCTCGTGTTGAACAGTATAAAACAAAGCAAGAAATACCTGGTAATCAATATGATCCTTTATAGAGACTGGAACCCCATACAGAAGACCCTTTTCCTTCTGCTTTTTCAGTTCCTGGAGTTGAGTCTCACAGTCAGCCAGGAACATAGTAACACAATTAAACTCTTTGGTCGTTTCCAAAGCCTAAAAGTAAATTAGTATCAACAGTTAGAATCCAGATGTGATTTCATATGGAATCCTAGCAATTTAGTTGCTACATTTAAATTTACTAAGCAGAGCCATTACTGATTCAGGAAGTTGTCCTTTTAATAGCAACAAAACTCACATATGTACTCACAAGAATGAACAAAATCACTGTAGTCAATTAGTCAAAAAAAAGTTAAAAAAAAAAAGTTACTGTTCAGCTATGTCCATCTGATGTTAAAAAAAAGAAAAAGCCTCCATTTTTAATTCATTCTCTTCAATTTCATACTAGTCGGGGACTAGTGTAAATTTACAGCCTTTTGTAGACACATGTCCCCACCCAACAGTTCACACTATATGCAAATCTCTGACAAACATTGTTAAAGTTTGATACATAGGCATCTATTTATCAAAGCGTCGACTTTCTTGCATTCGCCGGCACCAATACGCTCGCCTAAGATCGCCTAACATCACTGCCGCAGACCTGAATACGTTCTCCATAATTATCAAAAAAGCTGTCAAAAAGCTGCGCACCAAGTACGCTGTGATTAGCAGCAGACTGTTGTTAACTAACAGTCATCGATCCCGTTGCTCTTCGGCTTTTTTACAGCTTTCTTGGTACCCTGTTACTAAACACCCACACTATACTATACTGTTTTACCTCCTATACCGCTGCTCCCGGACCCCGCTGCAACTCTAATAAATGTATTAACCCCTAAACTGCCGCTCCCGGACCCTGCCGCAAGTAAATAAAGTGTTTAACCCCTAAACCGCCGCTCCCAGACCCCGCCCCAACTAAATACTATTATTAACCCCTAAACCGCTGCTCCCGGAGCCCACCTATATTATACTTATTAACCCCTAATGTGCCGCCCCCTACACCGCCGCCACCTACATTATATTTGTTAACCCCTAATCTGCCCCCCCCTACACAGCCGCCACCTACCTACATTTATTAACCCTTAATCTGCCGGCCACAACGTCGCCGACACTATATTAAATTTATTAACCACTAAACCTAAGTCTAACCCTAACCCTAGCACCCCCTAACTTAAATACAATTTAAATAAATCTAAATATTACTATCATTAACTACATGATTCCTATTTAAAACTAAATACTTACCTATAAAATAAACCCTAAGCTAGCTACAATATAACTAATAGTTACATTGTAGCTAGCTTAGGGTTTCTTTTTATTTTACAGGCAACTTTGAATTTATTTTAACTAGGTAGAATAGTTATTAAATAGTTATTAACTATTTAATAACTTCCTAGTTAAAATAAAGACAAATATACCTGTAAAATAAAACCTAACCTACGTTACAATTACACCTAACACTACACTATAATTAAATAAATTCCCTAAACTAAATACAATTAAATACAATTAAAAAAATTATCTAAAGTACAAAAAAAACCACTAAATTACAGAAAATAATAAAATAATTACAAGATTTTTAAACTAATTACACCTAATCTAATCCCCCTAACAAAATAAAAAAGCCCCCCCAAAATAAAAAAGCCCTACCCTACACTAAATTACAAATAGCCCTTAAAAGGGCCTTTTGCGGGCATTGCCCCAAAGTAATCAGCTCTTTTACCTGTAAAAAAAAGTACAACCCCCCCAACATTTAAACCCACCACCCACACAACCCTACTCTAAAACCCACCCAATCCCCCCTTAAAAAACCTAACACTAACCCCTTGAAGATCACCCTACCTTGAGAAGTCTTCACCCAACCGGGTCAAGGTCCTCCACGAAGCCAGCAGAAGTGGTCCTCCAGACGGACAGAAGTGGTTCTCCAGACGGGCAGAAGTGGTCCTCCAGACAGGCAGAAGTCTTCATCCAGGTGGCATTTTCTATCTTCATCCATCCGGCGTGGAGCGGCTCCATCTTCAAGACATCCGACGCAGAGCATCCTCTTCTTTCGACGTCTTCTTGCTGAATGAATGTTCCTTTAAATGACGTCATCCAAGATGGCGTCCCTTGAATTCCGATTGGCTGATAGAATTCTATCAGCCAATAGGAATTAAGGTAGGAAAAATCCTATTGGCTGATTGCATCAGCCAATATAATTGAACTTCAATACTATTGGCTGATTGCATCAGCCAATAGGATTTTTCCTACCTTAATTCTATCAACCAATCGGAATTCAAGGGACGCCATCTTGGATTTAAAGGAACATTCATTCAGCAAGAAGACGTCGAAAGAAGAGGATGCTCCGCGTCGGATGTCTTGAAGATGGAGCTGCTCCACGCTGGATGGATGAAGATTGAAGATGCCGCCTGGATGAAGACTTCTGCCCATCTAGAGGACCACTTCTGCCCGTCTGGAGGACTACTTCTGCCGGCTTTGTGGAGGACTTCGGCCCGGTTGGGTGAAGACTTCTCAAGGTAGGGTGATCTTCAAGGGGTTACTGTTAGGTTTTTTTAAGGGGGGATTAGGTGGGTTTTAGAGTAGGGTTGGTTGTGTGGGTGGTGGGATTTAATGTTGGGGGGTTGTAATTTGTTTTACAGGTAAAAGAGATGATTACTTTGGGGCAATGTAATTTAGTGTAGGGTAGGGCTTTTTTATTTTATGGGGCTTTTTTATTTTGTTAGGGGATTAGATTAGGTGTAATTAGTTTAAAAATCTTGTCATTATTTTATTATTTTCTGTAATTTAGTGGGGGGGGGGTTTGTACTTTATATGATTTTTTTTTAATTGTATTTAATTGTATTTAGTTTAGGGAATTAATTTAATTATAGTGTAGTGTTATGTGTAATTGTAACGTAGGTTAGGTTTTATTTTACAGGTATGTTTTCTTTATTTTAACTAGGAAGTTATTAAATAGTTAATAACTATTTAATAACTATTCTACCTAGTTAAAATAAATACAAAGTTGCCTGTAAAATAAAAAGAAACCCTAAGCTAGCTACAATGTAACTATATATTGTAACTATATATTGTAGCTAGCTTAGGGTTTATTTTATAGGTAAGTATTTAGTCTTAAATAGGAATCATATAGTTAATGATAGTAATATTTATTTAGATATATTTAAATTATATTTAAGTTAGGGGGTCTTAGGGTTAGGGTTAGACTTAGGGTTCGTGGTTAATAAATTTAATATAGTGTTGGCGACGTTGGGGGCGGCAGATTAGGGGTTAATAAATGTAGGTAGGTGGTGGCGGTGTAAGGGGGGCAGATTAGGGGTTAATAAATATAATGTAGGTGGCGGCGGTGTAGGGGGCGGAAGATTAGGGGTTAATAAGTATAATGTAGGTGGCGGTGGGCTCCGGGAGCGGTGGTTTAGGGGCTAATAAGTTTATTTAGTTGCGGCAGGGTCTGAGAGTGATGGGATAGGGGTTAATAACTTTTATTTAGGTGGCGGCGGTATCGGGACGGCAGATTAGGGGTTAATAAGTATAATGTAGGTGGTGGTGGTGTAGGGGGCGGCAGATTAGGGGTGTTTAGACTCGGGGTACATGTTAGGGTGTTAGGTGTAAACATTCCCATAGGAATCAATGGGATATCGGGCAGCAGCGAACATAAGCTTTCGCTGCTTTCTAACTCCCATTGATTCCTATGGCATCCGCCACCTCCAGGGTGGCGGATTGTAAACCAGGTACGCTGGACCAGAATAGTGTCGAGCGTACCTGGTAGATATTTGATAACTTCCAAAAGTAGTCAGATTGTGTCGAACTTGCGTTCGGAACATCTGTAGTGACGTAAGCATTGATCTGTGTCGGATTGAGTCTGACGGATCGTATGTTACGTCACCAAATTCTACTTTTGCCGGTCTGTAGGGTTTGATAACTAAGGCGAATCAGGCTCGCCACGAATACGGTGCGGAATTCCAGCGTATTTGCGGTTGACGGCTTGATACATAAATGCCATATAATGTAGTTTTGAATGTTTTAATAATAAGTTGCTACAATATTTGATGATATAAAGTGGTGCTTGGTGAGAAGAGGAAGATTTATTAATGTTTTAAGCAGTGTTTGTTGTCATGATCAGATCTGTCAGTTATACCACGTTATAGACATCTAGAGCTAGATTACAAATGGTGCGCTAACTGATGCACACGAGCGATAGGGGATTAATCACGTCTCTTTGCACGCTTTGGAAGTACCGGGCGTATTATGAGTTTGCTTGAATGAAATGTAATTTAATGTGCAACTTCAGAGCTATAACATCAAAGATACATTGTATAGTACAGCTACAATCATAATAACACTGTGTAATAAAAATTATTTTAAAAAAATGCATTAAAAAGTTATAAGGGCTCCAAGACATGAGGTCTCAGGTGTTAGAAAAAAAAAAGGACTGGAAAGGGCTTTAACATAGAGAAACATACATACACTTGTATAAATATGTATGTGTATATACTGTATATATATATATATATATATAAGATATGTAAGTAGAATCCCAGATATAAATATATATCTTAGGAAGCTCTAAGTCCACCAGCGCTCCAGATGAGGGGTATAATGAATAATCCTCCAAATTAACAATAAATACAGTAGGTTAATACTGGAATATGCTTAAAGGCTGCAGCTAACCTAAGTTGAAGGGAGATTCTCTGTATCCCCCCTCTAAAGATAGAAATGCAATAGAATAAAAAGGAAAGCGCTACCTAGCATATAATATGTGTAACTAATACAAATATTCACATAATAAAATACCACATATATAAATTATTAAAAACTCTATGTGTGAAAATAATAAATAAAAGTCTTAAAACTCTAAAAGAGAGACACATGAAAAGTTCATATAAATCCAATGTCTCTTCAAACTTCCAATTCCCATATGGATGTGCACTTACTTGAAATGACCTCAATCAATATGAGGTAATCAGAGACGTAATAATTTATAAAAACACCCGCTGTCTGCAAAAGCCTCTTGTATAGGATACAGGAACGCCTTTTTGGTTTGGAGTATTCACGGTTAAAAACTTTCAAATCCTCTTTCCATAGAGTAGGGTAGAACTTCAGTATGGTGCCATAGAATGCAAAGAAAACGGAAAACACTAATAGTGCATTAACCTTTTATTAGTTTAAAATAAAGAACACCAGTAGATTAAACCTACTCACAAAAGAGACCTCAATTTATGAGGTAAAAGTACAGCGTATAAATCCAAAACATAGGCAAATGTCAGCAATGTCAGCAGCTGTGATGATATTAGCAAAGGACCCTTACGCGCTTCGAAGGCGTGTACGACTTGCGTCTGCCTTCTTCAGAGGACGAAGAAGGCAAACGCAAGTCGTACACGCCTTCGAAACGCGTAAGGGTCCTTTGCTAATATCATCACAGCTGCTGACATTGCTGACATTTGCCTATGTTTTGGATTTATACGCTGTACTTTTACCTCATAAATTGAGGTCTCTTTTGTGAGTAGGTTTAATCTACTGGTGTTCTTTATTTTAAACTAATAAAAGGTTAATGCACTATTAGTGTTTTCCGTTTTCTTTGCATTCTATGGCACCATACTGAAGTTCTACCCTACTCTATGGAAAGAGGATTTGAAAGTTTTTAACCGTGAATACTCCAAACCAAAAATGCGTTCCTGTATCCTATACAAGAGGCTTTTGCAGACAGCGGGTGTTTTGATAAATGATTACGTCTCTGCTTACCTCATATTGATTGAGGTCATTTCAAGTAAGTGCACATCCATATGGGAATTGGAAGTTTGAAGAAACATTGGATTTATATGAACTTTTCATGTGTCTCTCTTTTAGAGTTTTAAGACTTTTATTTATTATTTTCACACATAGAGTTTTTAATAATTTATATATGTGGTATTTTATTATGTGAATATTTTTATTAGTTACACATATTATATGCTAGGTAGGGCTTTCCTTTTTATTCTATTGCATATATATATATATATATATATATATATATATATATATATATATACATACAGAGAGAAGTGCACTCACAGGAACAAACAACTGGCTCAATACCATTGTTAGCCTGTTCTGTGGCAATTTACCACCTGGGTTCAGCTTTGTAGCCCAGTAATGCTTTTCACAGAGTAGAACTTTCCTGTAGTATATCAGTCTGATCCCGTCTATTACAGTCAGTCCAGCGCCGAAATACTAGGCAATTCCTTTCTGAACAAGGAACACAGCAACCCCAGACGATCGTTTCAGCCTTCATTGGGCCTCATCAGTGGGGTGTAGCCATATTCCTCTAAGCACACTGAGTAAGGAGTCCACGTCTGGTAGCCCCTTTTTCCCATAGGGAGAAATACAGACAGAGAGAAGAGCACTCACAGGATTGAACAACTGGCTCAATACCATTGTTAGCCTGTTCTATGGTGATTTACCACCTATATTAGGGATTGTCGAATGCGTTTATATTCAGATTAGAATGTTAGAACAAATGTTATTGTCAGAATCCGATTTACATAAATGAATGTTGCTAAGAATGAATAATCTTAAAAATTCTATAATCGAATGCTATTTACAGTTTTTCGAATGTCACTTTTAAATTCGAATGTTTATAATTAGATTGAGGGTCCACATTCGAAATTTTGAATGTATCATTTGATTTAACAAATACTGTTCAGAAGTTCAATAGTTAATGTAGTAGTGAATTTAGTAAATTGATACATAAGATACAAATATATGAATTTGAATGTTTCTATTTTGAATATTGCATAATTCAAATATTACATTTAAAGGTACCACGTCAAGGTCTTTTCCAAAACCTGGGTCCCTAAAACAGCCATAAAATTGCAAACACTCAATCAAACAAACAAACTGGGAACAGAGACCTTGACGTGGTACCTGGGCTTGTCCCATTTGGCCAGATGCGGTAACTAACTCTTCCAGTTTTACTTTTAATCTTAGCTGAGAGCTTGTAAGTGAGTGCTGGACTTTCTCTGTGTGTTGTATTAATTTATTTTGTAATTTTCCCTATGGACCTTGCAGCCAGGCTTGTCTGAGGTTAACTTTCTGTGACTCTAGAGACAGCACAGCTTCCTGTGACTCTGAAGACAGCATAGCTTCATGAGAGTGCTATAGCACCCAGGGCTGAGCATGTTGCAGGGTCATGGGATGTGTACCCAGTCAAGTCTGAGAGTGCAGTCCCCTTCTGTGTTTTGTATATGTCTAGGGTAATTACATAAGTCTGTGAACCCTGACTTGTCCCCAGTTTGTTTGATTGAGAGCTTGCATTTGTAATTCTGTATTAGGGACCCAGGTTTTGGAAGAGACCTTGACATGGTACCTGGGCTTGTCCCATTTGGCCAGATGTGGAAACTAACTCTTCCCGTTTGGCCAGATGCGGTAACTAACTCTTCCAGTTTTGCTTTTAATCTTAGCTGAGAGCTTGTAAGTGAGTGCTGGGCTTTCTCTCTGTATTGTGTTGTATTAATTTGTTTTGTAATTTTCCCTATGGGCCTTGCACCCAGGGTTGTCTGGGGTTAACTGCCTGTGACTCTGGAGACAGCACAGTTTCCTGAGAGTGCTATAGCACCCAGGGCTGAGCATGTTGTAGGGTCATGGGATGTATATCCAGTCCAGTCTGAGAGTGCAGTCCCCTTCCATGTTTTGTATATGTCTAGGGTAATTACATAAGTCTGTGAACCCTGACTTGTTCCCAGTTTGTTTGATTGAGAGTTTACATTTGTATGGCTGTTTTAGGGACCCAGGTTTTGTAAGAGACCTTGACGTGGTACCTGGGCTTGTCCCATTTGGCCAGATGTGAAAACTAACTCTTCCAGTTTTGCTTTAAATCTTAGCTGAGAGCTTGTAAGTGAGTGCTGGACTTTCTCTGTGTGTTGTATTCATTTATTTTGTAATTTTCCCTATGGGCCTTGCATCCAGGCTTGTCTGGGGTTAACTTTCTGTGACTCTAGAGACAGCACAGCTTCCTGAGAGTGCTATAGCACCCAGGGCTGTTGCAGGGTGTAATGCTCTGCTTAATTTGGATCTGTTTTTACAGAGTGAAGGAAAGAAGTAAAGGTGAACTTGCAATAGTGTAAAGCTAGTAACAGTTAGTAAAACTAAAGACTTACAAGTCACTTATATCTTACAAAAGAATATTAAGTCTCATTCACATAAGATGTATCTAGTTGCCATACGCTCTAGATTACACTGTCACATGCGGGATTGTGTTGCTTAACTAGATCATACATACAAGTCAGAAATAAAAAAGCACTTTTATATTAATTTCTTGATCAGTACATTTGGTAGAACGCATTACCTTCCCAATATAAGTGTACAGGACTTCCTCTGGAGTAAGAGAACCATCTTTAAGCTTCTCAGTAAGCTCCATCAATGTCATTTTCAGGATATTTCTAGAATCAGTTTCTGGATTCTAAAAAAAACAACAGATGTCGCTTTTACTGACAAATATCAATGACAACAGCATATGCTCAAGTAGATAATGGTCCTATTTCCCTTGTTCAGAATTGTTCAGAATTTTCTTATCCATAGATGCTGGAAGAAACCACTATAGAGAACACAAGTACAAACACAAACTATCTAGATATATTTATTTGTCAAGATTGTAATTTGTGCCAAATGTATCCAAGTACTGATTCTCCAAATTCTGCCATAAAAAAAGTACTGAGCCCACTAAAAATTTAATATTTAGCAAACGTGGCATTCATTTGGAATTAACAAATTATAGCAGCACTTTTTTGCTCTTGAGCAGATTTCAGCTATAAAACAAAAAAGTCTAAAGACCGCTGCTCCATAACCCTGTCCGCGTGCTCTAAACAGGCGGACAGGAATCGTCGGAAATCAACCCGATCGAATATGATCGGGTTGATTGACACCTCCCTGCTGGCGGCCGATTGGCCGCGAGTCAGCAGGGGGCGGCGTTGCACCAGCAGCTCTTGTGAGCTGCTGGTGCAATGTTATATGCGGAGAGCGTATTTCTCTCCGCATTTAGCGAGGTCTTGCGGACCTGATCCGCAGTGTCGGATCAGGTCCGCAAGACCTTTGATAAATTGGGGCCAAGATCTAATCTGATATATTAAGATTATTGACCCTACATTACTGTGTGTTTAACCCCCAGAGCACTGATGGTCCCAAGCAGAAAATGCAGCTGATTCAAAATCAGCAGCTCTAGTTGCACATGAGTCATGCAACAAGCACTGCTGATTGGATCAACAGCAAGTTCCGCTCAGGACTAGCAGTACTCCACAGGTCCCGAGCAGCATTTCTACTGTGTGTTTAATCCCTTTGCAGGTTAATAGGCTTATAATAACATGCTCTAACATATTAGACCATGTCATTTCTTTTTACTATAATGGCCCGTTAAAGGGACAGTAAACACCTTGTAATTACAAGACATTTCTGTTGTGTTGCTATAGAATAACAAGTCTAGTCAAGTGTTTAAAACAAATTAACATCTTTTTTACTGCAAATCAGCCAAACTCCCCCCTGAATTTGCCTTATTTAGCGGAACCAATCTGGGCTTTAGTGTGCAGACAACAAGGCTAGTCACATTTAGTTAGTATAAAACACACTGTTTTGCAGTTGTTATCTGATAAAGTAAATTAGGGGCAGATAGGTAGCAGGGATATCTTTTAGAAGTCAGCAGGTGCATTTCAAGTTCTGAGAAAAAAATTCTACATTTTCAGATATAAATTACATTAAAAGTGGACAAAATAAATAATTACAATAAAACATAATTTATGTAAGAACTTACCTGATAAATTCATTTCTTTCATATTAACAAGAGTCCATGAGCTAGTGACGTATGGGATATACATTCCTACCAGGAGGGGCAAAGTTTCCCAAACCTTAAAATGCCTATAAATACACCCCTCACCACACCCACAAATCAGTTTAACGAATAGCCAAGAAGTGGGGTGATAAGAAAAAAAGTGCGAAGCATATAAAATAAGGAATTGGAATAATTGTGCTTTATACAAAAAAATCATAACCACCACAAAAAAGGGTGGGCCTCATGGACTCTTGTTAATATGAAAGAAATGAATTTATCAGGTAAGTTCTTACATAAATTATGTTTTCTTTCATGTAATTAACAAGAGTCCATGAGCTAGTGACGTATGGGATAATGACTACCCAAGATGTGGATCTTTCCACACAAGAGTCACTAGAGAGGGAGGGATAAAATAAAGACAGCCAATTCCTGCTGAAAATAATCCACACCCAAATAAAGTTTAACAAAAAACATAAGCAGAAGATTCAAACTGAAACCGCTGCCCGAAGAACTTTTCTACCAAAAACTGCTTCAGAAGAAGAAAATACATCAAAATGGTAGAATTTAGTAAAAGTATGCAAAGAGGACCAAGTTGCTGCTTTGCAGATCTGGTCAACCGAAGCTTCATTCCTAAACGCCCAGGAAGTAGATACTGACCTAGTAGAATGAGCTGTAATTCTCTGAGGCGGAATTTTACCCGACTCAACATAGGCAAGATGAATTAAAGATTTCAACCAAGATGCCAAAGAAATGGCAGAAGCTTTCTGGCCTTTCCTAGAACCGGAAAAGATAACAAATAGACTAGAAGTCTTACAGAAAGATTTCGTAGCTTCAACATAATATTTCAAAGCTCTAACAACATTCAAAGAATGCAACGATTTCTCCTTAGAATTCTTAGGATTAGGACATAATGAAGGAACCACAATTTCTCTACTAATGTTGTTGGAATTTACAACTTTAGGTAAAAATTCAAAAGAAGTTCGCAACACCGCCTTATCCTGATGAAGAATCAGAAAAGGAGACTCACAAGAAAGAGCAGATAATTCAGAAACTCTTCTGGCAGAAGAGATGGCCAAAAGGAACAAAACTTTCCAAGAAAGTAATTTAATATCCAATGAATGCATAGGTTCAAATGGAGGAGCTTGAAGAGCCCCCAGAACCAAATTCAAACTCCAAGGAGGAGAAATTGACTTAATGACAGGCTTTATACGAACCAAAGCTTGTACAAAACAATGAATATCAGGAAGAATAGCAATCTTTCTGTGAAAAAGAACAGAAAGAGCAGAGATTTGACCTTTCAAGGAACTTGCGGACAAACCCTTATCTAAACCATCCTGAAGAAATTGTAATATTCTCGGTATTCTAAAAGAATGCCAAGAAAAATGATGAGAAAGACACCAAGAAATATAAGTCTTCCAGACTCTATAATATATCTCTCTGGATACAGATTTACGAGCCTGTAACATAGTATTAATCACAGAGTCAGAGAAACCTCTTTGACCAAGAATCAAGCGTTCAATCTCCATACCTTTAAATTTAAGGATTTCAGATCCTGATGGAAAAAAGGACCTTGAGACAAAAGGTCTGGTCTTAACGGAAGAGTCCACGGTTGGCAAGAGGCCATCCGGACAAGATCCGCATACCAAAACCTGTGAGGCCATGCCGGAGCTACCAGCAGAACAAACGAGCATTCCTTCAGAATCTTGGAGATTACTCTTGGAAGAAGAACTAGAGGCGGAAAGATATAGGCAGGATGATACTTCCAAGGAAGTGAAAATGCATCCACTGCCTCCGCCTGAGGATCCCGGGATCTGGACAGATACCTGGGAAGTTTCTTGTTTAGATGAGAAGCCATCAGATCTATTTCTGGAAGTTCCCACATTTGAACAATCTGAAGAAATACCTCTGGGTGAAGAGACCATTCGCCCGGATGCAACGTTTGGCGACTGAGATAATCCGCTTTCCAATTGTCCATACCTGGGATAGAAACCGCAGAGATTAGACAGGAGCTGGATTCCGCCCAAACCAAAATTCGAGATACTTCTTTCATAGCCAGAGGACTGTGAGTCCCTCCTTGATGATTGATGTATGCCACAGTTGTGACATTGTCTTATCTGAAAACAATGAACAACTCTCTCTTCAGAAGAGGCCAAGACTGAAGAGCTCTGAAAATTGCACGGAGTTCCAAAATATTGATCGGAAATCTCACCTCCTGAGATTCCCAAACCCCTTGTGCCGTCAGATACCCCCACACAGCTCCCCAACCTGTAAGACTTGTATCTGTTGAGATTATAGTCCAGGTCGGAAGAACAAAGAAGCCCCCTGAACTAAACGATGGTGATCTATCCACCATGTCAGAGAGTGTCGTAAAATCGGTTTAAAGATATTAATTGAGATATCTTTGAGTAATCCCTGCACCATTGGTTCAGCATACAGAGCTGAAGAGGTCGCATGTGAAAACGAGCAAAGGAGATCGCATCTGATGCGGCAGTCCTAAGACCCAACATTTCCATGCATAAGGCTACCAAAGGGAATGATTGTAACTGAAGGTTTTGACAAGCTGATATCAATGTTAAACTTCTCTCGTCTGACAAGGACAGAGTCATAGACACTGAATTTATCTAGAAACCGAAAAAGGTTACCCTTGTCTGAGGAATCAATGAACTGATTGGTAAATTGATCCTCCAACCATGAACTTGAAGAAACAACACAAGTCGATTCGTATGAGATTCTTCGAAAATGAGAAGACTGAGCAAGTACCAAGATATCGTCCAAATAAGGAAATACCAAAACCCTATTCTCTGATTACAGAAAGAAGGGCACCGAGAACCTTTGAAAAAAATTCTTGGAACTGAGGCTAGGCCAAACAGTAGAGCCACAAAACTGGTAATGCTTGTCTAAAAAGAGAATCTCAGACACTAAAAGTGATCTGGATGAATCGGAATATGCAGATACACATCCTGTAAATTTATTGTAGACATATAATGCCCTTGCTAAACAAAAGGCAGGATAGTCCTACAGTAACCATCTTGAATGTTGGTATCCTAACATAACGATTCAATAATGATAGATCCAGAACTGGTCTGAAGGAATTGACCTTCTTTGGTACAATGAAGAGATAAAATAAAACCCCAGCCCCTGTTCCAGAACTGGAACTGGCATAAATACTCCAGCCAACTCTAGATCTGAAACACATTTCAGAAATGCTGAGCCTTGCTGTGTCAACTGGGACACGGGAAAGAAAAGAATCTCTTAGCAGGAGGCCTTAACTTGAAGCCAATTCTGTACCTTTCTGAAACAATGTTTCTGAAACCAGAGATTAAGAACGGAATTGATCCAAATTTCTTTGAAGAAAACGTAATCTGCCCCATACCAGCTGAGCTGGAATAAGGGCCGCACCTTCATAGGTACTTAGGAGCTGACTATAGGTTTCTATAAGGCTTGGATATATTCCAAACTGGAAATAGTTTCCAAACTGATACCGCTCCTGAGGATGAAGGATCAGGCTTTTGTTCCTTGTTGTGAGGAAAGGAACGAAATGATTATTTACCCTGGAAAGAAAGGGAAAGCAAAGTTGACTTAGAAGACATGTCAGCATTCCAAGTTTAATCCATAAAGCTTTTCTAGCTAAAATAGCTAGAGACATATACCTGACATCAACTCTAATGATATCAAAAGATGGTATCACCAATAAAATAATTAGCATGTTATAGAATAATAATAATGCTATAAAATTATGATCTGTTACTTGTTGCGCTAAAGCTTCTAACCAAAAAGTTGAAGCTGCAGCAACATCCGCTAAAAATATAGCAGGTCTAAGAAGATTACCTGAACATAAGTAAGCTTTTCTTAGAAAAGATTCAATTTTCCTATCTAAAGGATCCTTAAATGAAGTACTATCCGCCATAGGAATAGTAGTACATTAGCAGGAGTAGAGACAGCCCTATTACCTTAGGGATTTTTGTCCCAAAAAACTCTAATCTGTCAGATGGCACAGGATATAATTTGCTTAAACGTCTAGAAGGAGTAAATAAATTACCCAAATTATTCCATTCCCTGGAAATTACTTCAGAATAGCATCAGGGAGATAAAACACTTCTGGAATAACTACAGGAGATTTAAAAACCTTATATAAACGTTTACATTTAGTATCAAGAGGACCAGAATCCTCTAATTCTAATGCAAATAACACTTCTTTAAGTAAAGAACGAATAAATTCCATCTTGAACAAATACAAAGATTTATCAGCATCAACCTCTGAGACAGAAACCTCTGAACCAGAAGAACCATTATCAGTATCAGAATGATGATGTTCATTTAAAAATTCATCTGAAAAAAAGAGAAGTTTTAAAAGACTTTTATGTATACTAGAAGGAGAAATAACAGACATAGCCTTCTTAATGGATTTAAAAAATAAAATCTCTTATGTTATCAGGAACACTCTGAAAATTAGATGTTGACGGACAGCAACAGGTAATGTAATAGTACTAAAGGAAATTTTATCTGCATTAATAAGTTTGACATGACATGCAATACAAATAACAGCTGGAGAAACAGATACCAAAAGTTTATAGCAGACTTAGCTTGGTAGCTCCAGCACTGTGCAGTGATTTTCCTGTAGTATCTTCTGACTCAGTTGCAACGTGGAACATCTTGCAATATGTAAAAGAAAAAAACAACATATAAAGCAAAATTGATCAAATTCCTTAAATGACAGTTTCAGGAATGGGAAAAAAATGCCAGTGAACAAGCTTCTAGCAACCAGAAGCAATAAATAATGAGACTTAAATAATGTGGAGACAAAAATGACGCCCATATTTTTTAGCGCCAAAAAAGACGCCCACATTATTTGGCGCCTAAATGCTTTTGGCGCCAAAAATGACGCCACATCCGGAACGCCGACATCTTTGACGCAAAATAACGTCAAAAAATGACGCAACTTCCGGCGACACGTATGACGCCGGAAACGGAAAAGAATTTTTGCGCCAAAAAAGTCCGCGCCAAGAATGACGCAATAAAATGAAGCATTTTCAGCCCCCGCGAGCCTAACAGCCCACAGGGAAAAAAGTCAAATTTTTGAGGTAAGAAAAAATATGATAATTCAATGCATAATCCCAAATATGAAACTGACTGTCTGGAAATAAGGAAAGTTGAACATTCTGAGTCAAGGCAAATAAATGTTTGAATACATATATTTAGAACTTTATAAATAAAGTGCCCAACCATAGCTTAGAGTGTCACAGAAAATAAGACTTACTTACCCCAGGACACTCATCTACATGTTTGTAGAAAGCCAAACCAGTACTGAAACGAGAATCAGTAGAGGAAATGGTAAATATAAGAGTATATCGTCGATCTGAAAAGGGAGGTAAGAGATGAATCTCTACGACCGATAACAGAGAACCTTATGAAATAGACCCCGTAGAAGGAGATCACTGCATTCAATAGGCAATACTCTCTTCACATCCCTCTGACATTCACTGCACGCTGAGAGGAAAACCGGGCTCCAACTTGCTGCGGAGCGCATATCAACGTAGAATCTAGCACAAACTTACTTCACCACCTCCCTTGGAGGCAAAGTTTGTAAAACTGATTTGTGGGTGTGGTGAGGGGTGTATTTATAGGCATTTTAAGGTTTGGGAAACTTTGCCCCTCCTGGTAGGAATGTATATCCCATACGTCACTAGCTCATGGACTCTTGTTAATTACATGAAAGAAATATCAATGTTGTTTTATTATACATAACTAAACATTTGATATACAGCTGTCCCTTTAATGAAACAATTGCTTTATTTTTTTAACTATTAAAACTGACTTCTAGATTGCTTTGCAGCTAGTGTGAATGGGTGAATGGCACAATCAAGCAGGTTGTAATTTAACAATCATGATGAAATCTTAAAAAGAAAAATGCAGCACCAGGCAGTTTATAAAGAATAAACCAGGGGACAAAATAGTGAAACATTCTGATTATGCTTAACTGTACACACACGTGTACAAGTTGTTTAAAAAAACTAACAAACAATATTTACTGTCCCTTTAAATGTTTTTTTTTTCAAATTGATGGCCAATGTCTGTCCTAAAAGTACAATCACAAACACTCTCCATAACCCATCATCTTAGTGTTACTAAAACAGAATAAAATACAAAATGAAAATAAATTCTTCATTAAAACATAATTTATGTAAGAACTTACCTGATAAATTAATTTCTTTCATATTGGCAAGAGTCCATGAGCTTGTGACGTATGGGATATACAATCCTACCAGGAGGGGCAAAGTTTCCAAAACCTCAAAATGCCTATAAAAATACACCCCTCACCACACCCACAATTCAGTTTAATTAATAGCCAAGTATTGGGGTGATAAAGAAAGGAGTAAAAAGCATCAACAAAGGAATTTGGAAATAAATGTGCTTTATACAAAAAATCATAACCACCATAAAAAGGGTGGGTCTCATGGACTCTTGCCAATATGAAAGAAATTAATTTATCAGGTAAATTCTTACATAAATTATGTTTTCTTTCATGTAATTGGCAAGAGTCCATGAGCTAGTGATGTATGGGATAGTAATACTTAAGATGTGGAACTCCACAGAAGAGTCACTAGAGAGGGAGGGATAAAATAATAACAGCCATTTTCCGCTGAAAAACATTAATCCACAACCCAAAATATAAATTTATTCTCACAAATGAAAAGAAAAAACTTAAACATAAGCAGAGGATACAAACTGAAACAGCTGCCTGAAAAACGTTTCTACTAAAAACTGCTTCCGAAGAAGCAAATACATCAAAACGGTAGAATTTAGTAAATGCATGCAAAGAAGACCAAGTTGCTGCTTTGCAAATCTGATCAACTGAAGCTTCATTCTTAAAAGCCCACGAAGTGGAGACTGATCTAGTAGAATGAGCTGTAATTCTCTGAGGCGGGGCTTTACCCGACTCCAAATAAGCTTGATGATTTAATGACAGGCTTGATACTGACCAAAGCCTGTATAGAAAACAGTGAATATCAGGAAGCTTAGCAATCTTTCTGTGAAATAAAACAGAAAGAGCAGAGATTTTTCCCTTCAAGAAACTTGCAGACAACCCTTATCCAAACCATCCTGAAGAAACTGTAAAAATCTAGGAATTCTAAAAGAATGCCAGGAGAATTTATGAGAAGAACACCATGAAATATAGGTCTTCCAAACTGCCATACTTCTCTCAGATATGTCACAGAATTACTTGCCTATGCCGTTGTCCCTTTGTGTATTAGAGCATTAGAACATACCTGTGAAGGTGTTACATAGGGTACTTAATAGAACTCCTATATATTCGCTATGTATGTCATTACCATTGTTAATTTAAAGTGTACAGAATGTAACAATTCTCTACACTTTAAATATCCATAGACTGATACTATTGATATACTTATGTGTTCTCTTAATCTAAGCATTTTAGCTAATAACATACCCTGGGGTTGGTCAAAATCTTTCCAATATCTGCTCCAGACTACGAGGTTTCAGCTGATATGGTAAGCGTGATCAAAATGCAAAATGGATTCAGACACTAAAACCTCTATATCAGGAAAAAGTGTTTATTTGAAAACTTCATAAAAACATGTTTTCCAGTAAAAGACCACAAGATACACTAGATTTAAATAACTGACAAATACACTACAAAAAGGACAATGCAACTGAATTTGAAATGAGCAGTAAAATATTTTCTGGAAAATGTCAAAGTTTTTCCCTCTCCCTGTAGTACTATGTGACAGCCAATCACAAGAGGCATATTATATATATAATAGTGACAGTTCTGTCACTACTAGATCAGCTAATAAGAATACACATACACATATCCAGTCAAAAAACTTGGAAGGAGGCATATCAGACGAGGGGGGGAACAAAAAGAAAACCCACTTACAAGAAACTAACATAGTTTACAACTTGAGCACTAGACCTTTGACAGTTGATGAAACTAAAGTATTGAACAAGGGATTGTCCTTTATTCCCACTCCTAGACCAGATAATTTCCAAACTGAAGTTGACATTTATCGTTTTCAAAGACAGTTAAATATCAAATAAACTTAACAGATACAATGACCATTTCATATCTGTTAAAGGGACAGTATACACTAATTTTCATATAACTTCATGTAATAGACACTACTATAAAGAATAATATGCACAGATACTGATCTAAAAATCCAGTATAAAACCGTTTAAAAACTTACTTAGAAGCTCCCAGTTTAGCTCTGTTTAAAAGGTTACTGGAACACCCACTGCAAGTAGTAAATAGCAGACACTCACCCCTCCCCCTTCCTTTGCATATGAAAAGACCCTTTATACAAACAGAAAAAAACTGGAGTAAGTATACGTCGGTATTCTCCTAAAACTTTGGGACTTGGTTCGGAGTCTGAAAATCAGAGCAATGTTATTTAAAAATAAGCAAAACTATCCATTTTAAAAAAAAAAACTTTATAGGCTATATAAATAGATCATGTACAAAACATTTATGCAAAGAAAACACAAGTGTATAATGACCCTTTAATTTTACATTACAGTTGTTTTGTATTAACCCTTTGTACAGTGTGTAAGGGAACTTATTATTTGCATGTGTGAGATTAACCAATTGTAATAGAAATCCTTCCTGATAACTGGTAAATTTTCTGAATTCTATTTGTGTATAGGCACGATGGGTTAACTGTCCTGTATGCTAAAAGGTTAGATTGATTGAGGAAAACAACAATATCCAGTTTGGGAAAATTTACATCAGAAATTAAGCAATGACTGCAGGAAATGTGTTTCTATTGGAAGAATCTCTTCTAACAGATCTACAGACACATGTCTCACTTCCCAGTATGAAACAGACAAACTTTTAAAATCCCAGCAAGGTAACATCACTGACTTTCTCTTCAATCAAACCTGTGTGAAAATATTTCCCACGTTTGCTCATTTTAAATAAAAAAAAACTTCTCTCTCCTAATCTGCCTTATAAATTACCCCCTCCCCCGTCTGTTATTACACTTTCTCACTATAAAAGTCTATATTTTCTCACAAATATTAATTCTCATCCCACAACAGGTCTACAGACAAAAAAACAGACAAATTTCAAGCACTTCCCATGTCGTAATTTACTCATCAATATAACCACTCCTTTAATTTATATGTGGTGCAATTAATCACTTCACCTGATTTATAACAGGAATTACCACTTTTTTTCTCATCCAAAACTGCTCCATTATCTCTTTCTACTAAAGCTTTCATATATCCTCAAATCACCACAGTTCAATGTCTCTGATTTTTCTCCCCTTTCTTTCTGTGTCACACATCATCTTCTTCTTTAGATTGTAAACTTGAGAGCCTTTCAAACTGTAGCTCCCTTTGTATAAAAGTACATTTTCTATTGAGTATGCTCACGGGCAGGGTGGAAAACCTTTTGTGGAAAATTTTACTTTAAGTGTTTTAATGGGCATTTTGTATTGTTTGCTAAAGATGTCTGTGCTGTGTATGTAAAATACCCTTCTTTAACTTGTCACTGTAACTCAGTACCGTTTGTACCTCTGTATAGTGCCGCTTAAAATGTTGGCACTTTATAAATAAACATTAATAATAATAATAATAAGAAAGTAGCTTCAACTGACCTCATATTCTAGAACAGAATTTCTCTTGTAAGGTGTATCCAGTCCACGGATCATCCATTACTTGTGGGATATTCTCATTCCCAACAGGAAGTTGCAAGAGGACACCCACAGCAGAGCTGTAATATAGCTCCTCCCCTAACTGTCATACCCAGTCATTCTCTTGCAACTCTCAACAAGCTAGGATGTTGTAGGAGAGAGTGGTTAAATATAGTTAGTTTATTTTCTTCAATCAAAAGTTTGTTATTTTTAAATAGTACCGGAGTTGTGCTATTTTATCTCAGGCAGTAAATAGAAGAAGAATCTGCCTGAGGTTTCTATGATCTTAGCAGGTTGTAACTAAGATCCATTGCTATTCTCACATATGTCTGAGGGGATTACACAGATGAGGTAACTTCAGCGAGAGAATGGCGTGCAGTTTATTCTGCTATCAGGTATGTGCAGTTATAATTTTTTCTAGAGATGGAAAACACTAGAAAATGTTGCTGATACCGGATTAATGTAAGTTAAGCCTGAATACAGTGATTTAATAACGACTGGTATCATGCTTACTCCCAGGGGTAATACCCTTATGATATTGCAATATAAACGTTTGCTGGCATGTTTAATCGTTTTTATATATGCATTGGTGATAAAACTTTATTGGGGCCTAGTTTTTTCCACATGGCTGGCTTAAATTTTGACTAGAAACAGTTTTACTGAGGCTTTCCACTGTTATAGTATAAAAGTTACAGTTGGTGCAGTTAAAATTACAAACTGTGACATCCAGCTTCCCTCAAAGGCCCTCTGAATGCTATAGGACATCTCTAAAGGGCTCAAAGGCTTTCCAAAGTCGTTTATTGGGGAAGGTAGGACCACAGCTTGCTGTGGCAGTTGGTTGTGACTGAAAAAAAAAAAAAAAAAGTCTATTTGGTTTTTTTGATCCGTTTTTTGAACTAAGGGGTTAATCATCCATTTGCAAGTGGATGCAATGCTCTGTTAGCCTATTACATACACTGTAAACATTTCGTTTGATTTACTGCATTTTTTCACTGTTTTTCAAATTCTGACAAAATTTGTTTCTCTTAAAGGCACAGTACCGTTTTTTATATTTGCTTGTTAACTTGATTTAAAGTGTTTTCCAAGCTTGCTAGTCTCATTGCTAGTCTGTATAAACATGTCTGACATAGAAGAAACTCCTTGTTCATTATGTTTAAAAGCCATGGTGGAACCCCCTCTTAGAATGTGTACCAAATGTACTGATTTCATTTTATGCAATAAAGATCATATTCTGTTTTTAAAAAAATTATCACCAGAGGAATCTGACGAGGGGAAAGTTATGCCGACTAACTCTCCCCACGTGTCAGACCCTTTGACTCCCGCCCAAGGGACTCACGCTCAAATGGCGCCAAGTACATCTAGGGCGCCCATAGCGTTTACTTTACAAGACATGGCGGCAGTCATGGATAATACACTGTCAGCGGTATTAGCCAGACTACCTGAACTTAGAGGTTAGCGAGATAGCTCTGGGGTGAGACAAAATGCAGAGCATACTGACGCTTTAAGAACCATGTCTGATACTGCCTCACAATATGCAGAAGCTGAGGAAGGAGAGCTTCAGTCAGTGGGTGATGTTAATGACTCAGGAAAGATACCTGATTCTAATATTTCTACATTTAAATTTAAGCTTGAACACCTCCGCGTGTTACTTAGGGAGGTTTTAGCTGCTCTGAATGACTGTGATACCATTGCAGTGCCAGAGAAATTTTGTAGACTGGATAAATGCTTTGCAGTGCCGGTGTGTACTGATGTTTTTTCAATACCTAAAAGGTTTACAGAAATTATTAATAAGGAATGGGATAGACCAGGTGTGCCGTTCTCTTCCCCTCCTATTTTTAGAAAAATGTTTTCCAATAGACGCCACCACACAGGACTTATGGCAGACAGTCCCTAAGGTGGAGGGAGCAGTTTTTACTCTAGCAAAGCGTACTACTATCCCTGTCGAGGACAGTTGTGCTTTTTTAGAGCCAATGGATTAAAAATTAGAAGGTTACCTTAAGAAAATATTTATTCAACAAGGTTTTATCCTACAGCCCATTGCATGCATTGCCCCTGTCACTGCTGCTGCGGCGTACTGGTTTGAGTCTCTGGAAGAGGCTTTACAGGTAGAGACTCCATTGGATGACATACTTGGCAAACTTAGAGCACTTAAGCTAGCCAATTATTTTATTTCTGATGCCATTGTTCATTTGAATAAACTAACGGCTAAGAATTCTGGTTTTGCTATACAGGCGCGCAGAGCGCTATGGCTTAAATAATGGTCAGCTGACGTGACTTTAAAATCTAAGCTACTTAACATTCCCTTCAAGGGGCAGACCCTATTCGGGCCTGGTTTGAAGGAGATTATTGCTGATATCACGGGAGGAAAAAGTTGTGCCCTTCCTCAGGACAGGTCCAAATCTAGGGCCAAAAAGTCTAATTTTCGTGCCTTTCGAAACTTCAAGGCAGGTGCGGCATCAACTTCCTCTAATAATAAACAAGAGGGAACTTTTGCTCAATCCAAGACGGTCTGGAGACCAAACCAGACCTGGAAAAAAAGTAAGCAGGTCAAAAAGCCTGCTGCTGCCTCTAAGACAGCATGAAGGAATGACCCCCTATCCGGTAACGTATCTAGTAGGGGGCAGACTTTCACTCTTCGCCCAGGCGTGGGCAAGAGATGTTCAGGATCCCTGGGCGTTGGAAATTATATCCCAGGGATATCTTCTGGACTTCAAAGCTTCCCCCCCAAAAGGGAGATTTCACCTTTCACAATTATCTGCAAACCAGATAAAGAGTGAGGCATTCTTACACTGTGTACGAGACCTCCTAGTTATGGGAGTGATCCATCCAGTTCCAAAGGAGGAACAGGAACAGGGTTTTTACTCAAATCTGTTTGTGGTTCCCAAAAAAGAGGGAACCTTCAGACCGATTTTGGATCTAAAGATCTTAAACAAATTCCTCAAAGTTCCGTCGTTCAAGATGGAAACTATTCGTACCATCCTACCACTGATCCAGGAGGGTCAATATATGACTACAGTGGATCTAAAGGATGCTTATCTTCACATTCCGATACACAAAGATCATCATCGGTTTCTCAGGTTTGCCTTTCAAGACAGGCATTACCAGTTGTAGCTCTTCCCTTTGGATTAGCTACAGCCCCAAGAATCTTTACAAAGGTTCTAGGGTCGCTTTTGGCGGTCCTAAGGCCGCGGGGCATAGCAGTAGCCCCTTATTTAGACGACATCCTGATACAGGCGTCAAACTTCCAAATGGTCAAGTCTCATACGGACGTAGTACTGGCATTTCTGAGGTCGCATGGGTGGAAAGTGAACGAGGAAAAGTGTTCTCTATCCCCACTCACAAGAGTTTCCTTTCTAGGGACTCTGATAGATTCTGTAGAAATGAAAATTTACCTTGACGGAGTCCAGGTTATCAAAGCTTCTAAATTCCTGTCGGGTTCTTCATTCCATTCCGCGCCCTTTGGTGGCTCAGTGTATGGAAGTAATCGGCTTAATGATAGCGGCAATGGACATAGTGCCGTTTGCACACTTACATCTCAGACCGCTGCAACTATGCCGGCTCAGTCAGTGGAGCGGGGATTACACAGATTTGGCCCCTCAACTGAATCTGGACCAAGAGACCAGGGATCCTCTTCCCTGGTGGCTATCTCGGGTCCATCTGTCCAAAGGTATGACCTTCGCAGGCCAGATTGGACTATTGGAACAACAAATGCCAGCCTTCTAGGTTGGGGTGCAGTCTGGAACTCCCTGAAGGCTCAGGGATCGTGGACTCAGGAGGAGTCTCTCCTTCCAATAAATATTCTGGAACTAAGAGCGATATTCAAGGCTCTTCAGGTTTGGCCTCAGTTAGCAACTCTGAGGTACATCAGATTTCAGTCGGTCAACATCACGACTGTAGCTTACATCAACCATCGAGGGGGAACAAAAAGTTCCCTAGAGATGTTAGAAGTTTCAAAAATAATTCACTGGGCAGAGATTCACTCTTGCCACCTATCAGCTATCCATATCCCAGGTGTAGAGCACTGGGAGGCGGATTTTCTAAGTCATCAGACTTTTCATCCGGGAGAGTGGGAACTCCATCCGGAGGTATTTGCACAACTGATTCTCCGTTGGGGCAAACCAGAACTGGATCTCATGGCGTCTCGCCAGAACGCCAAGCTTCCGTGTTACGGATCCAGGTCCAGGGATCCCAAGGCGACACTGATAGATACTCTAGCAGCGCCCTGGTCTTTCAACCTGGCTTATGTGTTTCCACCGTTTCCTCTGCTCCCTCGACTGATTGCCAAGATCAAGCAGGAGAGAGCATCAGTGATTCTGATAGCACCTGCGTGGCCACGCAGGACCTGGTATGCAGATCTAGTGGACATGTCATCCTTTCCACCATGGTCTCTGCCTCTGAGACAGGACCTTCTACTTCAGGGTCCTTTCAACCATCCAAATCTAATTTCTCTGAGGCTGACTGCCTGGAGATTGAATGCTTGATTGTATCAAAGCGTGGCTTCTCCGAGTCAGTTATTGATACCTTAATACAGGCACGAAAGCCTGTCACCAGGAAAATTTACCATAAGGTATGGCATAGATATCTTTATTGGTGTGAATCCAAGGGTTACTCATGGAGTAAGGTCAGGATTCCTAGGATTTTATCTTTTCTCCAAGAAGGTTTGGAAAAAGGATTGTCAGCTAGTTTCTTAAAGGGACAGATTTTTGCTCTGTCTATTCTTTTGCACTAGCGTCTGGCAGATGTTCCAGACGTTCAGGCATTTTGTCAGGCTTTAGTTTGAATCAAGCCTGTGTTTAAACCTGTTGCTCCACCATGGAGCTTAAACTTGGTTCTGAAGGTTCTTCAAGGAGTTCCGTTTGAACCTCTTCATTCCATAGATATCAAACTTTTATCTTGGAAAGTTCTTTTTTTTTTTTTTGGTAGCTATTTCCTCGGCTCGTAGAGTCTCTGAGCTATCTGCCTTACAATGTGATTCTCCTTATCTGATTTTTCATACGGATAAGGTAGTCCTGCGTACCAAACCTGGGTTCTTACCTAAGGTGGTATCTAACAAGAATATCAATCAAGAGATTGTGGTTCCATCCTTGTGTTACACAATCTGAACGTGGTCTGTGCTTTAAAGTTTTACTTACAAGCTACTAAAGATTTTCGTCAAACATCTGCTTTGTTTGTTGTCTACTCTGGACAGAGGAGAGGTCAAAAGGCTTTGGCAACCTCTTTTTCTTTTTGGCTAAGAAGCTTAATCTGCTTAGCCTATGAGACTGCTGGACAGCAGCCTCCTGAAAGGATTACAGCTCATTCCACTAGAGCTGTGGCTTCCACTTGGGCCTTTAAAAATGAGGCTTCTGTTGAACAGATTTGCAAGGCGGCGACTTGGTCTTCGCTTCATACTTTTTCAAAATGTTACAAATTTGATACTTTTGCTTCTTCGGAGGCTATATTTGGGAGAAAGGTTTTACAGGCAGTGGTTCCTTCCATTTAAGTTCCTGCCTTGTCCCTCCCTTCATCCGTGTACTTTAGCTTTGGTATTGGTATCCCGCAAGTAATGGATGATCCGGGGACTGGATACACCTTACAAGAGAAAACACAATTTATGCTTACCTGATAAATTTATTTCTCTTGTGGTGTATCCAGTCCACGGCCCGCCCTGTCATTTTAAGGCAGGTCATTTTTAAATTTAAACTACAGTAACCACTACACCCTATGGTTCCTCCTTTCTCGGCTTGTTTTCGGTCGAATGACTGGCTATGACAGTTAGGGGAGGAGCTATATTACAGCTCTGCTGTGGGTGTCCTCTTGCAACTTCCTGTTGGGAATGAGAATATCCCACAAGTAATGGATGATCCGTGGACTGGATACACCACAAGAGAAATAAATTTATCAGGTAAGCATAAATTGTGTTTTTAACAGTTATAAGGTAAATAGAGAAAACACTAAATTACAAGGTTTACTCCATTGTAATAATGGAGCTGCAAAAATTTTCCAAAAACTTAAAAACCACATTGTGGAGAATGAGATTTGTCTTTGCTTAATTTCTATGAATGGAAGAAGATGGCAACACAACGTTCTACATATTGTAAAATTGTGATTATTCAAAACACGATTTTTGGGACTTAACTTTTTTCAAAAACTCGTGCAAAAAATCTTGGTCACCAACAAACAAGACAGAACAGCAAACGGGTAAATCCCAACCACAAAGACACAATTGTCATTTAAAATCCCATTTTGTAGGCTTTTCTGAATTTAATTGCATCACACCATTTCTAGATTTTCCAGTTGGGAATTGCGTTTTTTCACTTTTCCTGCAGATCTCCCTAACAGTTTGGGATTACATATAAAATACATATTTTAATTTGTGTCCCGTCCACAACCAAAGGACTATAACAGCCATGGACTGAGCTTTATTTTATACAGACTATATATATATATATATATATATATATATATATATATATATATATATATATATATATAATTTAGCAAAAATAAGCACTCATTGGTCTTTGCAGTAAAACTTCACATTTAATATATCAAGTTTTAAAAATAGAGCATAAGGAGGGGCGGAGCCAACTGCCGTGCTGAGAGGACGTTTGTGGACAGAGCTCTGCTCACAAACCCATACATAGCTACTATTAAACCCTGATCTAGCACGAAAAAGAAGTGTCTGGAAGTAAGACTATACTGTGACTTGGGGGCTTCATCACCTATTTGAGTGCCAAACCGGATAGGATCACCACCTATCTGCCTTTCACCACCAAATACCTCTCTCCTATAGCAGGCTTTAGTGCTCCTTGTAATCAGCACTCCGGAGGGTCGGGGCTCCACTCCGGAGTGATTAGAGAGGAGGTGACTGGTGTTAGAGGCAGAGGATCACCGAGAGGAGACCGCTTCACACCTTGGCGGCTGGACTTAAGTGCTGGTGTACTGCCCGGGTCTCTCAAGCATTCTCGCAGCACCTACCTAAGCGGACCTTACAGATCGTGTGCAGGCCTCAAGAGGGACTTTCCGGACACGGAAGGTGCAGTGTTCACTGGGGCCGCATAGAGCTACAAGACTACCTGGTAAGACCTTGTTACTTTTAACCCCGGCACCCCGGCTTGACACTTACACATCTGCTGTCACAGCAATCATAGCAAAAAGCGAACACACAAATAAAGGGGAAAAAATAAACATACTCCCTAGGAAATTGAACTTTAATGAATGTCCCTTGATTAGGAAGGTCCTTAGGCCGTTTTGCAAACTAGTAGAAAGGGCGCCAAAATCCGCCATCTTTGACTCCTTCATAGGCCTATAATCGCCACACAATATACGCAGACTTGCTGAGGGTCGCATCACAGCAGAATCACTATAGCACCAGCTAAAAGGTAGAGAACTTTTATCACAGGAAGTTTTATTGTCTGAACTACCAATTGTTATACTACTTTTACAAGCCACAGATGTTACAAGCCTGACGTTCATACAGTGTTCTATTTATTCTCAAGGACTGCACTCCTGCAGAAGTGTACTGTGTAGGCCTGCCCTTTCAGCATCAGCATTCAACTGCTGCATCGGCCCCAAGCTTTAATGTGTCTGCTACCAACAAACACCAATTAGGACACAAGCTGACTATTACTGCATAGAGAGGCTTGGAAGCACAGTCATAATTAGCTTATTGTAATACCCTGCATGGCTTCTAACTGGACACACTAGGAAAAGCCCTGTTTCTAACCATAGTTCAGTTGGTGCTATAAGATAGAATACACATAGTGCAGCTGCATAGTGCACAATAAAGTTGATATATTGCTAGCCTAACTTTATACCACTTCTGCGGACCTACAGGCATTGCAGGCCTACCGCCCACATAACACTCTGCCTGACCATAAAGCTGCACTCCTGCAGAAGACTAGCACTTCATTGGGCTAACGTCACCACACCAAATTTCAACTGCTGCACCGACCCCAAGCTCCAGTGTTCTTGCCATCAGCAAACAGCATTTTGGCCTTCTCAACATAACGCCACATAGAGAGAATTTGAAGCCACATGCAAGTAAAACTGCTGTTTTGTACCACCCCACAGACCCTCTCTCCTGCTGCCCTAAGCCGGGTCCTACTACTCATTGCAACTCTGGTGGCCCTACAGACCGGAATACACCAAGCACTAGCTCATAGCGCACATTAAGCTACATATTTACTATTCCAAATTGGAGAAGCTTTTTCCTGATACCACAAAGACTCTTCTTGACTGGTACAGCTTAGGATTTATTCTCTGCCACGCAGTGTCTTATAGCAAGAGCTACAACAGAACAAAGCTCTCCCTATCTCTTCTTCCTTCCAGGTTGTTACCTCATCTGAGAATGGAGTAGACCCACCTAGGCCTTTACTGCCTGCCTACCACTCAGTGTAAACCAGTACCCTACGGACACCCTGGTGTGTCTAAACTAGCCAGCGGATAAGTGCATTCATTTCTACTGCTTCAACTTCGCTTTTGTTTGTCTCATCCCCTACAATGTCACAGTCAGCCAGGAAAAAGAACAAGCAGACATACCCCTTGAAAAAGACTGTGATTGACCATTTCGGACCCACATATGCAACGCCTCTGAATGAGAATGAGACACCTGACTCTCCTAGGTCTGACATCTCTGAGCTAACTTTGGCCGCTATGCAGAATATTCAACAGTTCTCTCCAGAGGAGGTCACCCCCTCATTCATTATGGAATCCTTGAAAACCCTCCTGGATAAACACCATGCCTCATTCACCGCTAAAATTGCAGCCTCTACAGCAGAGCTTAAAAAAGAAATCTCTTCAACCAATGAGCGTATAGATTCTCTTGAACGGAGACAGGAAGATTTATCTACGGAGCAATCCAATCTTCTCAACTTTACACAGCGCTTGTCAGATCATTTTGACGTCATTGAGGATAAAATTGCAGACCTGGAAGACAGGTCTCGGCGCAATAACCTTAGGATCCGAGGTGTGTCCAAGGCTGTCTCCACAGCTGATCTACAACCATTCCTGCATGATCTGTTTCACACCTTAGCTCCTCCGACTATGAAGTCAGAAGATCAAATCGATAGAGCGCATCGCTCCCTTAAGCCCAAAGGCTTATCAGAGGATCAACCTAGAGACATTATAGTGCACATCCACTACTTCACTTATAAAGAGCGCATCCATTTTCAAAAGCCTACATTACCAGACAAATTTAGAAACCTCCAAATATTTCCTGATTTGTCCACACGGACCCTTCAAAAAAGAAAAACCTTTGTCAAAATCAAGTCTACACTTAAGAAGAACAACATCAGGTATCGATGGGGATATCCCATTAAGCTCCTGATTTTCAAAGACAATCAAGTATTTACTGTCCTACAGCCGACTAAAGGTTATGAGCTTCTCCAGAGGTGGAACCTACTCTCCATGAGCAAGGAAAAATCAAGACCTCCACACAGTCCACTACGGCTTCTGCTGAGGAGTGGGTAGTGCCATCTACCCCACTCATCCATCAGTCCTCTCCGCATCCTCATAGGCCCACTGAACCAGAGAGGTCAGCTACTGAAGCCCACAGCCTCACTCAGCGTAAACTCCAGACGGAGAGACATGACTGGTCTGCCCTCCCTCAGAGACATAGATCGGGCTCAGAATCCTCCTAAAGAACTATTCTATGCTGACAGGGTTCTCATTGCTAGATGATCCTTGTGAACTCTTTCTGATCCAGTCTAGCTCCCGGACGATAAGTATATGCAAAAACTTATGTTGTTTTTTATGCTGTTCTTGCTTGTTGTGTGCACATATCTTTACAATGTTTTTACTTCCCCTGTAGGTCACTTTTACTGAGACTACTAACTCTTTGCAGACTTTGTGTTATTGTATGAATATTGATGTATTGCAACTGCTTTGTTATCTTGGTTCTGTAATTTTACTCAAAAAAGTTTACCAGCCCAAACATTGCCTCACCCTAATCATTAGACCATCTTGAGACATTCCAAAACTCAACCCACCTACTTACAGTCAGTTTACCTGGCCTAGTCCCCTCCACTCAAAGCTAACCCGAGTCTTAAGGTTTCCTTACGCACCATAATCGTCTTCATGTAATGTGTTTATTTGAATCTACTGGTTAGCGCCTTCTAGGTCTGAAAGACCGACATACACCTGTTTGAACTCTCTAGGTCCTACTTAACTTTGAAATGTTGATATGCAAATAAGATGGTTTATTATTTCTACTGCGCTTATACCTGATAGAATAGGTAGACTAGACCCTGTAGACACTTTACACTATCTAAAGGAATTTCCCAGTGTCCTACCGACCTTAGCTTAACTGTGTTCAGCCTGTATGAGGGACCATTAGAGAACAACTTGATAAATCATCCGCTTAGCGGTAGATGGAGACGTCCGTTTACCAGTAATACACTTATGGCCCTCCCCAGAATGCTATAGATCCACCACATTAGTCTGCACCACTTTATCTCACTTTTTTTTTTGTTTCCACGCGCCATAGTCGCATTGTGATGGTAGCGTAGCATCTGCTTCTGACTAATGGCCTTCCTGATTAGATATGGGCAGCATCATGAACACTGCAGATTAGGAAGAGTCCAGCTGAGGTTTGCGCTGTTTGAAAGCAAAAACCTATATTGTTGACACTTTTGTTTATGCTACTGTTAAGATTGTTAATAGGTGATACTGATAACCTCATTCTCCCATGCTTTCTCCTTTCTCAAGATGCACTACCCACCTGCTGAAGGAAAATGCAACTTTTATCTCTTTATTCACTTTTCTTCCCCCCTTAACCTCTGGTACACTGACAAATTTCCAGCTTCCTGAACCCCCATAACATGCGGCAGGCGACATGGCCGCTTTGCCTAGCACCTCAACCTTTCCTTCCGGAATCAGCCTACTCTTCTGACATCCATATCCACTCACTCCTAAACTCTCAGAAGGAAATCTAATATTATAGTCCATACACTGTAATGAAAATAGAGGCCCTAGAACTTAAACGTTATCAAGCCCAGATATGTCGATTTAAGCAAACTTTCTACGCCAAAGGAAATAAGGCAGATCGGCTCTTAGCCAATAAGCTTAGGCAGCGTACTGCTGAAGCTCGCATCCCATTCTTAACAACACCGCAAGGCATTGTTCGTCTCCCAGTAGACATTGGGAATACCTTTGCGCATTACTACTCCTCTCTATACAATTTAGAAAACTCTCTAGATGCCCCTATCACAACTTCCCAACAAATCCAGGAGTTTTTAAATTCACTGTCCCTACCAGTCTTATACGAAGCCCAGAAAAAGCTACTAGATGCTCCTATTTCTATTGACAAAGTAGTATCAGTTATTAAATCCCTGAAGTCTAATAAATCACCAGGGCCGTATGGATATAGTGCCCTCTTCTACAAGACCTTTTCCTTGTTGCTCTCTCCATTACTTACTAGAATCTGTTTGTTGGCCAGACAAACTAGCTCTCTTCCCCCCGAGATGCTTGAGGCAGTCATCGTAACAATCCCTAAACCAGGAAAGACTCCCGATAGATGTGAACACTTCCGTCCTATTTCACTAATTAATACGGACGTCAAAATCCTAGCTAAAATTATGGCTATAAGACTTAATAGTGTTCTCCCGTCACTCATCGATGAAGACCAGGTTGGTTTTACCCCAGGAAGGGAGGGACCGGACAATACCCGTAGGTTACTCAATATATTTTTTGAAGCTAAGCAACGACATATCCCCTGTACAGCGCTGGTGCTCAACGCCGAAAAAGGAGTAATCTGGAGATACAGGGAGTCGGGATTGAGGGAACTGTGCAAAAGACCGCGTTGTTTGCGGATGACCTAACTATTTTCCTGAGTGACCCTGTTCGGTCTCTCCCTGTCCTTTTCCAGTTACTAAGCCAATTTGGACAGATTAGTCACTATAAGCTGAACTTTGGTAAGACAGACGCCTACACCATTAATTTTGAGGGCAAAGAACTTGAGTACCTTAAGAAAACATATCCATTTAATTGGTCCCAACAGAGGATTAAGCACCTAGGCGTATACCTTTCTTCCAACATATCCACTATTATTGAGTCCAACTTCTATCCGTTATTACAGCAGTTCCAAAAGAGTGCAGACGCTTGAAATGTCCCTTGTATTTCCTGGTTGGGTTGTGTTGCAGCATTTAAAATGGTGTTATTCCCTAAGCTGACCTATCTTTTTCGCTCACTCCCCATTCCAGTTCCCAAGTCACTTATAGGCAAATTTCAACAAGTTTGCAATAGGTTCATCTGGAGAAATAAGCATCCCAGGGTAGCTACCCGAATAATGCAGCAGCCACTATGTAGAGGGGGCGCAGGCGCCCCTACCATAGCTACTTATCATGAGGCCTCACGCCTAGCACACATCCTCTCTTGGAATGTCTCCTCTTCTCCTAATAAATGGCAGGCACTGGAAAAAGCCACTTTACCCAATCCACTGCTACTTTCAGATCTTATATGGCTCCCTAAACACGTTAGATCTACGTACAGAATACATAACACAATTATCCTACATGCTCTTCGTTTCTGGGATAGACTGCCCCCATTAAAGCAAATTACCCCACATCCTTCCCCTATACACTCCCTATCAGGGCTTCTTGCGGCTCTCAGAGATTCGCACCCGAAACTCTGGCAAGAATGTGACATTTTCTGTATAGCTGACTTGTTTCCCAGAGGACGGTTTATAGCCACCTCCCAATTTGTATTAACTTATAACCTATCACCCCTCTTACAATTCACATTTTGGAGACTACGCAGCCTTTTAAAATCTTGGGGATTTTTTGATAGACCGATGCGCGAAGCAACTGAATGGGAAAAGAGATGGACGGGGAAAGTGAAAATAACGCGGGTGCTCTCAATCTCCTATAGAGACCTGCTGAATTCTCCTACCTTTTATAAGTCAGCCTACACTATAGCCTGGGAAAGAGACTTAAAATTCAATGCAGACCAAGCAGATTGGTCTAGGGCCGCTACGCTAACTAAGCAGGCGCTTCACTGTGTAACCCTACTAGAGTTGTACGTTAAAGTATGTACCCAATGGCACCTCACGCCGCTTAGACTTTTTAAAATTTCCCACTCCAACTCCCCGTTATGCTGGAGAGAATGCGGGATGGTGCGATCGCCAGCCCATATATGGTGGGATTGCCCGGTTCTACGACCTTTCTGGACTGTAATCCTTAATAAATGCTCGACCCTTGACCCCCTAATTGGCAACTCTCCACAAACTACTCTATTTCATATAGCTATTATGACAAACTCCACCCCCACTGATTTCCTGTGAATTTACCTGTTTTCAGCTGCTAAATTAGCAATTGCAAGACTCTGGAAACAAGCGGCAATCCCAAAATGGGGCGATATAGTTAAAATTATGTCCTACTTCGAGCACATGGAATGCCCAATATTCACCCAGCAGAATAAGGTGTCCTTATACTCTCAAACCTGGGACACTTGGAGGCAGATAACAAACCCATTAAGCAGACCACCTGGTAGTATCCCGTCTCCTGTGAGCACAGATTAAGCACTATGTATACCATGGTACAACTGGACATAAACAAATTGGAGGTTACTTCTCTAGGGGCTTGAGCTGCTTCCCGCTCCTTCCCCCCCCCTTTTTTTTCTTTCTTTCCCTCTCCTTCTCCCGCCCTGCTTCCCACCCACTCTCTATCCCCTCCATCTTTAGTTTACATTCTGCTACCTTTCGTCTGGGTCACCAGAACAGACAGTTATCAAATTATACATGACTACTATTTATACTGTTATACACTTTCTGCAGTTATATGGTAATTTACAGTTTCATCAGAAAATGTTGAGGCCGATTGATGTGGTGATGTCACCAGGTTGTATGTTCCTTCATGTAATGTATTTACCACAATGTTATACGCTGTGAAAAATTTGTTTACTAATTCTATATTGGATGTGTGAGCATTACCTTGCTATTTTTGTAACTTTTTGGCCTCAATAAAATATTATTAAAAAAAAAAAAATAGAGCATAACATTTCAAGTCAAATGCAGATACATACAAGCAATCTTACCCACTAAAACCCAGTACACACCCACCTTATATACCCAACAGTGCATAATTAAAAAAATCGCCTGCAGCTGAACTAAGCTCAAATGTTGTTTGCGTTCCACATGAGCACATTGCGTTCCAGTGAAGTCATACTCATTTGTCCGTCGCTTCCTTATTACATATCAAAACACACGCTGCTTCTGACAGCTGTCAGAATTAACCAACGCTAACATGGTGGGATTTGCAGTACATCAGTTTGTTTCATGGGCAGTTTTCACATTTCTGTTCTCGGCACTAATCTTATGTCATATCCCCTTAGTGCCTGTTGTATTGGTAGCCTAATTTTTAAATTGACCTAATTTACTAAGGGCTAATGGATTATACAGCTCACTTATCGCTCTAACGAAGCTCCCCATACACAGAACTCTATATCGCTTCTCTATGGTTACTATCTTTTCTAATAATATTTAAGTGCTCAGAGTAACAATGCCCCTTGTATTAACAGATATTCAGCTGCTTTTCGTAGGCATATAAAGTATACCCAGCAGGAATTTACAATCTAGGCCGCCTTTATAGTGAATCTCACATGGATTGTTTGACCATAGTTGTTAACTATAGTATTCTGCTCCACAGTTAGGTTATACCCAGTATCCTTTACTTACTCTTTATGATCACACAAGTGGGACTAGAGACTTTGAATAGCTGAAGTTCTTGAAAGTATGCCCATAAAGAAACTTCCTTGTCATACTACTTTAGACTAGATGGATATATCCAGTCCACAGATATATTTTTATGTTATACTCATTATTCTTGACTGGAAATAAGAGCTATGTATCATTACTAATATATATGTAGGTATATATATGTGTGTATGTGTATCTATATTTACTGAATACCTATCATCACCTAGTCAGAGAGTTATGTATACCTTATACTATATATTTTACTCAGTCATATCTGCAACCAACCTCCCATCAATATTTCCCTGGTCCAAGGGTGACCACTTCAAATGCTATCCCTCCTTTAGTCTGTTCATAAGTAAGACCCAGAAGTGGCCTTAACTGTTTTAGGAGGAATTGATTACAGAAAATATTGTTAGAGTCTCAAGTAGCCATCTTACGGTGGCCCACTATATTTTCACCTATATTTGAACAGTTAGATACTGCTAATTGGACACGCCCCCTATCCCCCTCCTTCTACCAATTTAGAGAGGCTGCTGCCCGCTGCTTACCCCACCCATAACCGCTACTAAGGCCCACAAGTGGCCATACAAAAGCCAATTTCCCTCACCACTCCTCATTAGACTTTTTAGGTCCAAAAGCGACCATTAGAGCAAAGCAGGGAATCTTTACTATTATACAAAAAATGAGGTTTCATGCTTAGACACTTGTATTATATAACAACTATTATAGCTTACGACTTCTTATATCCACGCATAAAGCAATACTACCTAATGTAAAAGAAGCTTTACTTTCTTATGTTTAGTATACCTTCTATTGTGATGACAACTATTCTCTATGTAGAGATCATTTGTTCCTAACTGGTTTGTATCATTTGTATTTGCGGTAGTACTGTTTATTTTATTTTGCTTGTAATCACACTCATGTATTATTACATTGATGTCTGTTCAGTTGCTATTGTTAATTTTCCCAATAACCTCAATAAAAATTATTATTCAAAAAAACAAAAAAAAACTAATACAAGAAACATTTTCTACCAGTCTCATCAGCCTCAAAGGGTTTTCCTCAGGGCTGGAAATGGAAGAGACCCCTTTTCCAGCCGCAAATTCAAACATCTCTAGGTCTCACTTCAATAACTTTGCCCCCTCCACATCCTCTCATTCAACCTTTTTACCATCTAGACCCAGGATGTCAGTCAATAGAACATTCAGGTTCAGGACTTCCAGAAGACCCTTCCAAAGTAAGTTCTCTTACCTCTCTTTCCACATATTTTTCTCATCAAAAAATAGGGGGCAGAACAGAATGGCAAAAAATAACTACAGATTCTTGGCTTCTTCAATCTGTATCTGGCCTTCCTTTGGACTTTATTCAACCTCCTTTCCAAAATACTTTCCCTACTCCAATAAAATTTTCTCAAGAAGATCAAATTCTCTTAGATAAAGAAATTTTCAATCTTATAAAAAAGAACGCTATAGAACTAGCCCCTTCTCCAAAAGATTATTCATCAGCAACGGTTTTTTTTTTGTAAAAAATAAAGAAGGCTCCTAACTTCCTGTCATAATTCTAAGGAATTTAAATCATTTTCTGATTTTCAACCACTTCAAAATGGAAGGCATACTTCTTCTAAGAGGTTGTATTTACAAGAAAGATTGGCTTATGAGGTTAGATTTAAAAGATGCAGACCTTTCAGCCCTTATTCAATCAGAATCCAGGAAATTCCTAAGATTCCTTTGGAAAGATTCCCTTTCGCAATGTTCTTGTCTTCCTTGGCTCTCTCTTTTGCCCCTTGGGCATTTACAAAGATTTTAAAACATGTCACAGCTTGGTTTAGAAAAAGAGTTATTTGTCTAATTATTTATCTGGACAATATTCTTCTTATTCACCAATCTACTCTTATTTTGAAGAATCAATTGTCTCTCACAATTCATCTTCTTCAACGATTGGATTTCATCATAGATTTCAAAAAATATTCTTTAACTCCTTCACAAAATCTAGTTTTCCTTGGTTTCAATATAGATACTTATTCAACTATTGTTCCTATACGTATTTTAGCCAGAATCATTGGACTCCTTTCGTCTTCCATTCAAGCAATTTTTCCAGCTCCTATTCAGTACAGAGCGCTTCAAAGGTTAAAGATTTGTTAAAGATTTATTATCTTGGGTAAGGTTTTTCCTATCATTATAAAATGTCTTTATCCAAAGAAGCTATGGGGGAATTGAATTGGTGGCTAATAAATATAGAAGCATGGAAAGGCAAGACAATTTTTGGAAGTACCCCAGACTTAATAATTGAGTCAGATGCAAGCAAATCAGGTTGGGGTGCAAGATGTGGTTCCCAAATTACGGGTGGGAAATGGTCTCTTTCAGAGAAACTGTTACATATAAATTGTTTAGAACTTTTAGCAGGATCTTTTGCAGTTCAGAGGTTTGTAAAACAGTCATCCTGTATCTATTCTTCTTCGGATAGACAACATTGCCGCAGTACGCTATATAAATTGTCTAGGGGGCACTGCCTCAAATTTTTTATCAGCTTTAACCAAACATTTCATTCACAACTGTTTATCTCAAAATATATCTGTTCAAGCGGAATACATTTCGGGTCTCAACAATCAGATGGCAGACTGGGGTTCCAGATACCTCACAGATTGGAAGTAAATGTATTAATTTTTCAAATAATTCAAAATATACAAGGCCTGTTTTCAATAGACCTATTTGCTTCTCAACTGAATCATCAAATTCTCCCTTACTTCAGTTGGAGACAGGATCCTCAAGCTATGACAATAGATGCTCTTCTACAGCAGTGGTCAAATGCAGGAGCTTATGCCTTCCCACACTTTTCAATGATTCTCCAGGTTCTTCTCTTTGGCAAAAGTCAACAAATCTCCCTTGCTGATAACTCTCTTTGGCAAACTAAAGTATGGTATCCTCTTCTTCTAGAATTGTCATTCCTTCATCCAATTCTATTACCAACTCAGTCCGATCTCCTCACAGATCCATCCAGTCAATTCCACCCCCTCGTTCTTCAAGACAAGTTACATCTTATAGCATGGATGGTTTCAGGGGTTCCTGGCCTGGTGAAGGATTATCGGAGGAAGCTAGACTCCTCCTTCAAGACTCTTGGGCCCCTGGAACAATGAAATGTTATTCATCCTCCTGGCTTAAATGGTCTAGCTGGTGCAATATTAGACACCTGGATGTCATTTCAGCACCTTTGAGTGAAGTTATACATTTTTTGTCTTTACTTTTCCAAGCTGGATTGACCTACATGTCTATTAATGTTGCTAGATCAACTATTTCTGCTGGACATCAATTACTTCACAACATTCCTATAGGTCAAAATCCTACTATTTGCAGACTTTTGAAATCTATTTGTTGAAAACGTCCCCCATCTTCCAAATAGTCTTTCTTTTGGGATGTAGATTTAGTCATCTCTCTTTTGAAATTCTTGGCCTGATAATGAACATCTTTCGCTTAAACAGCTTACTGTTAAATTAACTACTTTATTATGTATTTTATCTTGTAAACGTGTATCAGATGTTAAAGCCAATGAATATAACTCTAAGGCCTCTATTTATCAACCTGTCAACTTACCTGCATTCGACGGCACTAATATGCTCGCCTAACATCACTGCTGCGGACCTGAATACGTTCTCCAAAATTATCAAAAAAGCTGTCAAAAAGCCACGCACCAAGTAAGGATCGATGAGCAGCGGACTGTTGTTAACTAACAGTCATCATTCTCGCTGCTCTTCGGCTTTTTCACAGCTTTATTGGTACCCTGTCACTAAGCACCCACACTATACTAAACTGTTTTACCCCTAAACTGCTGCTCCCGGACCCTGCCACAACTAAATAAAGTTATTAACCCCTAAACCGCCGCTCCCGGAGCCCACCGTTACCTACATTATACATATTAACCCCTGATCTGCCGCCCCCTATACCGCCGCCACCTACATAAAGTTATTAACCCCTATCCTGCTGCTCCCGGACCCCGCCGCAACTAAATAAAGTGTTTAACCCCTAAACCGCCACTCCCGGAGCCCACCACCACCTACATTATATTTATTAACCCCTAATCTGCCCCCCCCTACACTGCCGCCACCTACAATATACTTATTAACCACTAATCTGCCCCCCCTACACAGCCGCCACCTACATTATACTTATTAACCCCTAATCTGCCCCCCCTACACCGCCGCAACTATATTAAATTTATTAACCCCTAAACCTAAGTCTAACCATAACACCCCCTAACGTAAATATAATTGAAATAAATCTAAATAAATATTCCTATAATTAACTAAATTATTCCTATTTAAAACTAAATACTTACCTATAAAATAAACCCTAAGTTAGCTACAATATAACTAATAGTTACATTGTAGCTATCTTAGGGTTTATTTTTATTTTACAGGCAACTTTGTATTTATTTTAACTAGGTAGAATAGTTATTAAATAGTTATTAACTATATAATAGCTACCTAGCTAAATTAAATACAAATATACCTGTAAAATAAAACCTAACCTAAGTTACAATTACACCTAACACTACACTATAATTAAATTAATTACCTACATTAACTACAATTAACTACAATGAAATAAAATTAACTAAAGTACAAAAAACAACAACACTAAATTACAGAAAATAATAAAATAATTACAAGTTTTTTAAACTAATTACATCTAATCTAATCCCCCTAACAAAATAAAAAAGCCACCCAAAATAAAAAAAGCCCTACCCTATATTAAATTAAAAGGGCTTTTTGCGGGGCATTGCCTTAAAGTTATCAACTCTTTTACCTGTAAAAAAAGTACAATACCCCCCAACTTTAAAACTCACCACCCACACACCCAACCCTACTCTAAAACCCACCCAATCCCCCCTTAAAAAACCTAACACTAACCCCCTGAAGATCACCCTACCTCGAGAAGTCTTCACCAGGCCGAAGTCCTCAACAAAGCCAGGCGAAGTGGTCCTCCAGACGGGCAGAAGTCTTCATTGAAGCTGGGCAGAAGAGGTCATCCAGACGGCATCTTCTATCTTCATCCATACGGCGCGGAGCGGCTCCATCTTCAAGACATCCGACGCGGAGCATCCTCTTCCATCGACGGCGAATGTAGAATGAAGGTTCCTTTAAATGACTGATCCAATCAGCCAATAAGATTGAGCTCACATTCTATTGGCTGTTCCAATCAGCCAATAGAATGCGAGCTCAATACTATTGGCTGATTGCATCAACCAATAGGATTTTTCCTACCTTAATTCCGATTGGCTGATAGAATTCTATAAGCTAATCAGAATTCAAGGGACACCATCTTGGATGACGTCATTTAAAGGAACCTTCATTCTACAGTCCCCTTCGATAGAAGAGGATGCTCCCACTCGGATGTCTTGAAGATGGAGCCGCTCCGCGCCGGATGGATGAAGAAAGAAGATGCCGTCTGGATGAAGACTTCTGCCCGTCTGGAGGACCTCTTCTGCCCGGCTTTGATGAAGACTTCTGCCCGTCTGGAGGACCACTTCGCCTGGCTTCATTGAGGACTTCGGCCTGGTTGGGTGAAGACTTCTCAAGGTAGGGTGATCTTCAGGGGGTTAGTGTTAGTTTTTTTTTAATGGGGGATTGGGTGGGTTTTAGAGTAGGGTTGGGTGTGTGGGTGGTGGGTTTTAATGTTGGGGGGGTATTGTACTTTTTTACAGGTAAAAGAGCTGATTACTTTGGGGCAATGCCCCGCAAAAAGCCCTTTTAAGGGCTATTTGTAATTTAGTATAGCGTAGGGCTTTTTTATTTTGTTAGGGGGATTAGATTAGGTGTAATTAGTTTAAAAAACTTGTAATTATTTTACTATTTTCTGTAATTTAGTGGGGGGGGTTTGTACTTTAGATAATTTTATTTAATTGTAGTTAACTGTAGTTAATGTAGGTTATTAATTTAATTATAGTGTAGAGTTAGGTGTAATTGTAACTTAGGTTAGGTTTTATTTTACAGGTATATTTGTATTTAATTTAGCTAGGTAGCTATTAAATATTTAATAACTATTCTACCTAGTTAAAATAAATACAAACTTGCCAGTAAAATAAAAATAAACCCTAAGCTAGATACATATGTAACTATTAGTTATATTGTAACTATCTTAGGTTTATTTTATAGGTAAGTATTTAGTTTTAAATAGGAATAATTTAGTTAATTATAGGAATATTTATTTAGATTTATTTAAATTATATTTACGCTAGGGGGTGTTAGGGTTAGGGTTAGACTTAGATTTAGGGGATAATAAATTTAATATAGTGGCGGCGGTGTAGGGGGGCAGATTAAGGGTTAATAAATATAATGTAGGTGGCGGTGGGCTCCGGGAGCGGAGCGGTGGTTTAGGGGTTAAACACTTTATTTAGTTGCGGCGTAGTCCGTGAGCGGCGGTTTAGGGGTTAATAAGTTTATTAGCGTGGTGGTGGGTGCCAGGAGCGGCGGTTTAGAGGTTAATAAGTATAATGTAGGTGGCGGCGGTGTAGGAGGGGCAGATTAGGGCTGTTTAGACTCGGGGTATGTTAGGGTGTTAGGTGTAGACATTACCATAGGAATCAATGGGATATCGGGCAGCAGCAAACATGAGCTTTCGCTGCTTTCAGACTCCCATTGATTCCTATGGAATCCGCTGCCTCCAGGGCGGCAGATTGAAAACCAGGTACGCTGGGCCGGAATAGTGCCGAGCGTACCTGCTAGTTATTTGATACCTAGCAAAAGTAGTCAGATTGTGCCGAACTTGCATTCTGAACATCTGGAGTGACGTAAGCATCGATCTGTGTCGGACTGAGTCCGGCGGATTGTATGTTACGTCACAAAATTCTACTTTTGCCGTTCTGTAGTGTTTGATAACTAAGGCGAATCAGGCTCGCCACAAATACGCTGCGGAATTCCAGCGTATTTGCGGTTGACAGCTTGATAGATAGGGGCCTAAGACTCTAACGTCTATTTTTTATCCTTTTTTTTTCTGAATGGGGCAGAAGAGGTCTTCCATCCGATTGAAGTCTTCATCCAAGGGGCATCTTCTATCTTCATCCATCCGGAGCGGAGCAGCAGCATCCTGAAGACCTCCAACGCGGAACATCCATCCTGGCCGACGACTTCCCAACGAATGACAGTTCCTTTAAATGACATCATCCAAGATGGCGTCCCTTGAATTCCAATTGGCTGATAGGATTCTATCAGCCAATCGGAATTAAGGTAGGAAAAATCTGATTGGCTGATTCAATCAGCCAATCAGATTGAAGTTCAATCCGATTGGCTGATCCAATCAGCCAATCGGATTGACCTCGCATTCTATTGGCTGTTTTTCCGATCGGCCAATAGAATGCGAAGTCAATCAGATTTTTCCTACCTTAATTCCGATTGGCTGATAGAATCCTATCAACGAATTGGAATTCGAGGGACGCCATCTTGGATGACGTCATTTAAAGGAACTGTCATTCGTCGGGAAGTCGTCGGCCAGGATGGATGTTCCGCGTCGGAGGTCTTCAGGATGCTGCTGCTCCGCTCCGGATGGATGAAGATAGAAGATGCCCCTTGGATGAAGACTTCAATCGGATGGAAGACCTCTTCTGCCCCGCTTGGATGAAGACTTCAATCGGATGGAAGACCTCTTCTGCCCCGCTTGGATGATGAATTCGGCTCGGCTGGGTGAAGACGACTCAAGGTAGGGAGATCTTCAGGGGGTTAGTGTTAGGTTTTTTAAGGGGCGTTTGGGTGGGTTTTAGAGTAGGGGTATGTGGGTGGTGGGTTGTCATGTTGGGGGGGTATTGTATTTTTATTTACAGGTAAAAGAGCTGATTACTTTGGGGCAATGCCCCGCAAAAAGCCATTTTAAGGGCTGGTAAAAGAGCTGATTAATTTGTAATTTAGGATAGGGTAGGGCATTCTTATTTTATTAGGGGGCTTAGATTAGGTGTAATTAGTTTAAACTTCTTGTAATTTTTTATTTTCTGTAATTTAGTGTTTGCTTTTGTATTATAGTTTAGTTTATTTAAGTGCATTTTAGTTTAGCTAATTGTAGGTAATTTATTTAATTAATTTATTGATCGTGTAGTTTTAGGTGTATTTGTAACTTAGGTTAGGATTTATTTTACAGGTAATTTTGTAATTATTTTAACTAGGTAGCTATTAAATAGTTATTAACTATTTAATAGCTATTGTACCTAGCTAAAATAAATACAAAGTTGCCTGTAAAATAAATATAAATACTAAAATAGCTACAATGTAACTATTAGTTATATTGTAGCTATATTAGGGTTCATTTTATAAGTAAGTATTTATTTTTAAATAGGAATAATTTATTTAATTATAGTAAATTTAGTTTGTTTTATTTAAATTATATTTAAGTTAGGGGGTGTTAGGGTTAGGGTTAGACTTAGGTTTAGGGGTTAATAACTTTATTATAGTAGCGGCGACATTGGGGGCGGGAGATTAGGGGTTAATAATTGTAGGTAGGTGGCGGCGATGTTAGGGAGGGCAGATTAGGTGTTAATAAAATTTATTTTAGTGTTTGCGAGGCGGGAGTGTGGCGGTTTAGGGGTTAATACATTTATTATATTGCCGGCGATGTCCGGTCGGTAGATTAGGGTTTAATAAGTGTAGGTAGGTGGCGGCGATGTTGGGGGGGGACAGATTAGGGGTTAATAAATATAATATAGGTGTCGGCGATGTTAGAGACTGCAGATTAGGGGTTCATAGGGATAAAGTAGGTTGCGGCGGTGTCCAGATCGGCAGATTAGGGGTTAATAGTATAATGCAGGTGTCAGCGATTGCAGGGGCGGCAGATTAGGGGTTAATAAGTGTAAGGTTAGGGGTGTTTAGACTCGGGGTTCATTTTAGGGAGTTAGGTGTAGACTTAGAAAGTGTTTCCCCATAGGAAACAATGGGGCTGCGTTAGGAGCTGAACGCTGCTTTTTTGCAGGTGTTAGGTTTTTTTGCAGCCAGCTCAGCCCCATTGTTTCCTATGGGGAAATCGTGCACGAGCACGTTTTTCCAGCTTACTGCTACCGTAAGCAACGCTGGTATTGAGGGTTGAAGTGGAGCTAAATTTGGCTCAACACTCACTTTTCTGAGGCTAACGCAGCCATTCAGACAACTCGTAATACCAGCGTTGTCTTAAGGGTGCGCTGGGAAAAAAAGGCTCGTTAGCACCGCAGGTCTTTACCGACAAAACTCGTAATCTAGGCGCAAATTTGTTATCAGCTCAAAACAAAAAGTGTTGTTTTCCTACCAAAAGCAAGAGAAGTCAAATCAATTGTGATCAATCTCATTGACCTTAAATATTCTGCTGTTCTCCATCATAACTAACATTTTAATAGCAACCTCAAAGAACACTCACAGTGCTAATGTCTGAAAACTGGAAGATAAATCTGTTTTAGGTTAAAAAGGTCAGTTTCACATGCAGCAGAACACTGTTAGATACTCTAGTCAATAGGGGATTAATAGAGAGTCTAAAACATTCTTTTAATTGCTTAAACCATTGTAGAGATTTTTTAAATTAACTAGTTAATCGGACAAATGTAATTTCTAAGAATCTGGATATAGTGAATACATAAATAAACAGATGTAAAGGATCACTGTATAACTGTGCCCTCTATTGGTCATATGTAAAATAAATGTGATGTTTATCGTGAGAAGGAACAATTGCGCTGTGTAGCTTCATATTTGTTTATCACACAATACCAGCTTTATATCACAAGGGGCGCGGCATAATACAGGATTTTCTCTACACACCAGACACCAGTTTGGAAAGAATATTTTTAAGTGACAACTTCTGTTAGACATCACTATTTCTATCATATTCAAGAACTTCAAGAGATCATTATTATCTCTTAGAATATTAAACATGAATTACAGCCCAATAGATCCAGAAACACATCTTTTTAAATCAAACTCTGACACAGTTTATGATAACCTACCGGTATAATATCACAACATATTGTATATTACTCAAGGAGTTTTATTTTAAAGTGTCCAGTAATCAGGCAGACTTCCAGATTTCCAGTGATTACATAGGGACAGTCTACAATATCATTTTTATTGTTTTAAAAGATAGATGATCAATTTATTACCCATTTTGTTATATTTATATATTTTTTATATTTGTGATTACCTCGTATTTAAGCATCTTCTGAGAGCTCCCTGATCACATGACTTTTTAGTTATTATCTATTAACTTGCATTTAGTACTGTGTTGTGCTAAATCTTAAATAAATCAGTTATCTTTATAGCCCACATGAACTAGCAGTCTCCTGTTGTAAAAAGCAAATAAAAAAGCATGTGATAAGAGGCTGTCTATAGTGGCTTGAAACCAGGCAGAAATTTAGAGCTTTAAATGTTATAAAGTATATTAATATAACAATGTCGGTTGAGCAAAGCTGGGAAATGGGTAGTAAAGGCGTTATCTATCTTTTAGTGTAGACTGTCCCTTTAAAGGGATATGAAGCCCAAAACTGCTCTTTTGTGATTGAGACAGACGGGCCCATTTATCAAGCTCCGTATGGAGCTTGAAGGGCCGTGTTTCTGGCGAGTCTTCAGACTCGCCAGAAACACAAGTTATGAAGCAGCGGTCTAAAGACGGCTGCTTCATAACCCTGACCGCCTGCTCTGAGCAGGCGGACAGGAATCGCCGGAAATCAACCCCATCGAATACGATCGGGTTGATTGACACCTCCCTGCTGGCGGCCGATTGGCCGCGAGTCAGCAGGGGGCGGCGTTGCACCAGCAGCTCTTGTGAGCTGCTGGTGCAATGTTAAATGCGGAGAGCGTATTGCTCTCCGCATTTAGCGAGGTCTTGCGGACCTGATCCGCAGTGTCGGATCAGGTCCGCAAACCCTTTGATAAATGGGCCCCAGAGTATAACATTTCAAAAAAGTTTCCAATTTACTTCTATTAACAAATTTGCTTTGTTCCCATGATATTCTGTGTTGATGAGATACCTAGGTAGGCATCTGGAGCACTACATGGCAGGGAATAGTGCTCCAACTAGTGCTCTTGCAAATAGTGCTCCAGAAATGTGCCAGCTCCTAAACATACGTCCTTGCTCTTCAACAAAAGATACCAGGAGAATGAAGAACATTTGATCATAAAAGTAAATTAGAAAGTTGTTTAAAATCGCATATTCTGGCCCCAAGTTATCAAAGTCTGGCGGACCTGATCCGATAGTGTGGATCAGGTCCGCCAGACTTCGCTGAATATAGCGAGCAATATGCTCGCCGTATTCAGCATTGCACCAGCAGCTCACAAGAGCTGCTGGTGCAACGCCACCCCCTGCAGACTCGCGGCCAAACGGCCGCCAGCAGGGGCGTGTCAATCAACCCAATCGTACTCGATCGGGTTGATTTCCGGCGATGTCTGTCCGCCTGCTCAGAGCAGGCGGACAGGTTATGGAGCAGCGGTCTTTGTGACCGCTGCTTCATAACTGCTGTTTCTGGCGAGCCTGCAGGATCGCCAGAAACACGAGGCATCAAGCTCCATTCGGACCTCGATACATATGCCCCTCTATCTTAATCATGGAAGAAAAAATTTGGATTTCATATCCAAAAGGGACTTTTTAATGACATATTTGTTAGAGCATGTGAGTTTTGCATTACTAACTAGACTAGAATCACTAATTAAAACAAAACAGGTTCCTTTTAACAAATAAATAAAGCAGCAAATGATGATGCAGCAAAAATAAATATTTACTATGTTCATGATGTTAACCTTTACGCTAAAGGGAAGAAAGCATTTTCTGCAGGAGAAAAAAGGATTTTCGGCAGGAGGAAAGGGCTCAAAAGTTCAGATGTACACTATTCAGTTGGGGAAGGTAAAATACATTAGAATTTACATTATTTAACCATAGGAAATAAGGAGTAAATAAATTTCCGTTCATAAACAAATAATGGACTAGATTACGAGTATAGCGAGATAACAACTATATTCGCGCGATAACCCGACTGGAGGTATTAATATTTCACATTCCAGTGTTCTTCACTTGCATGATAATGTAATTTTTATTGTAAATACATATTTGTATATAAATACATATATATATATTATGTATACCTGTATATCTATTCCTATAGATATATAGGTATAGATATGTATATTACATTAGCATTATATATATATATATATATATATATATATATATATATATATATATATATATATATATTTAATAATAAAAAGAACAGAGAAATGTAAACTATGTGTAATGTGTATCAGGGTTCGCTATTTAGGACACATGAAAAATTTATAACTTGAATGCGCATTATTGAAATATTACATATAAAATTAAAAAATATTAATAAAAATTATTTAAAATAATCCATCAAATATATCTATATTTTTTACAGTATATATAATAATTTTTTTATCATTTGTTTCAATATTGTTTAATATTTTATATGTAATATTTCAATAACGTGCACTGAAGTTAGCAAGTTTTCATGTGTGCTAACCTGACCACGTCCTGTGAATAGAATATAATGTTCTTTTTATTATTAGTGTAGATATATATATATATATATATAGATAGATAGATAGATAGATAGATAGATAGATAGATAGATAGAAAACAAGGGAATGCACTCTCAGGACTTCTTCAGCATGATGATGAAGGGGTTGTGAACCCCGAAAACGTTCCATTAAATTGGTTTTGAAGAAGTCCTGAGAGTGCATTCCCTTGTTTTCTATTTGATGCTGTATTTTTGCACCCAGGCGAGCTGTCTATTGGTGGGCTGAACTGGAAACTGTTTATTAGCTCACAGCGTATACTGTGCCCACTTGCCCAGTGCCACCACTCATATCTGGTGTAATAGTAGTGTACATTTAAAAAAAAACAACACTTTTTTGACTGTGAAATAATAGCAGTCAGTTTCCTTCACACGTGTGCGTGTGCGTTTCAGTGCCTGCCAGGGCACAGTGTCACCCCAGTGCAACTCATATCTGGTGTAACAGTAGTGTACATTTAAAAAAAAACAACACTTTTTTGACTGTGAAATAATAGCAGTCAGTTTCCTTCACACGTGTGTGTTTCAGTGCCTGCCAGGGCAGTGTCACCCCAGTGCAACTCATATCTGGTGTAACAGTAGTGTACATTTAAAAAAAAAAAAAAAACACTTTTTTGACTGTGAAATAATAGCAGTCAGTTTTCTTCACACACGTGCGTTTCAGTACCTGTCAGGGCACAGTGTCACCCCAGTGCAACTCATATCTGTTGTCACAGTAGCTTGCACGCATAGTACAACTAATCGGAAAAAAAATGACAGGCAGAGGCAGGCCACCCCGCAGGGGCCGTCGTGGTCGTGGTGCTGTGATTCCCTTTGGCCCTAGAATAATGCCCAGTGTTCAGAGGCCACGTACCCTGAACTCAAACAGTTCTGAGGACATAGTTGACTGGCTAACACTGGACACCCAATCTTCTACAGCTTCCGCTCGGAACCTTGACGCACCATCCTCCTCCAGCTTAGCTTCGGGCACCTCTCAAGTTACCACTCGCCCGCCAGCCACCACCACCAACACTAGCACCACAGCAGCTTCACTTTATCTGTCAGAGGAGTTATTTACACACAGTTGGAAGAAATGAGTGATAGTGATGCGCAACCATTATTGCCAGAGGATGTAGATAACAGGGATATGTCTCAGTCAGGCAGCATTACACACATGGACATACGGTGTGATGATGTTGTACCCACTGCTGCTTCCTTTGCTGAGTTGTCAGATACAAGTGAAGCGGTTGATGATGATGATGCGTCCGTGGATGTCACGTGGGTGCCCACTAGAAGAGAAGAAGAATTGGGGGAAAGTTCAGATGGGGAGACAGAGAGGAGGAAGAGACGAGTTGGAAGCAGGGGTTGATCGTCGCAAGGAGCTAGTGGCACAGTCAGACAGCATGCATCGGCACCCGGGGTCAGCCAGACAGCACGCCAATCAACGCATGCTGTTGCCACCACCAGAATGCCGTCATTGCAGAGCTCAGCAGTGTGGCATTTTTTTTGTGCGTCTGCCTCTGACAACAGCAATGCCATTTGCAACCTGTGCCAAAATAAACTGAGTCGTGGGAAGTCCAACACCCACCTAGGTACAACTGCTTTGCGAAGGCACATGATCGCACATCACAAACGCCTATGGGATCAACACATGAGTACAAGCAGCACACAAACTCAAAGCCGCTATCCTCCTCCTGGTCCAGCATCTTCAGCCACGTCAACCACTGCTATCCTCCTTGCCCCCTCTCAACCATCTGCCACTCCATCTCGCCTTGAACAGTTCCTGCTCATCTTCCCACAGTCAGGTGTCTGTCAAGGACATGTTTAAGCGTAAGAAGCCAATGTCACAAAGTCACCCCCTTGCCCGGCATCTGACAGCTGGCTTGTCTGAACTCTTAGCCTGCCAGCTTTTACAATACAAGCTGGTGGAGTCTGAGGCATTCAAAAAATTTGTAGCTATTGGGACACCGCAGTGGAAGGTACCCGGCCGAAATTTCTTTGCACAAAAGGCAATCCCCAACCTGTACTCGATTGTGCAAAAGGAAGTAATTGAATGTGTGGAAAGGTGATAACTAAGCGCCAACTATAACGCAACAGACCTCCAGCTCTAATAAATTGGCACCTAGTTGCCAAGGGTGGATTCAATTTTAAGATTGGATATCAGAGCGCCAAACAACGTAGGCAGGGTCTATGGGCAGATAGTCAAATACCAAAGGTAACAATAGGTTGAAATAATATGATTTAATACATAAGATAAAAAAGTTGGTACATTTAAAATTATACAACAATTAGTCATGGATCCATGTTACACTTTAAAATATATATTAAAACAATAGGAACAATTTAAAAATGCTTGTAGAACAATAAATACCAACAACAACAACAAAAAAATCTTACAAATAATATCTATCGCTTAAAACTTAAATTCTAATATGTGAATGCTAGGAGCGTTTATGCACACTCTATTTATAAAAACAATGGGTTACAATGCACAGGTGGATAGATTCCAGATTGCTTGAAACCGGTGGATGTGAAATGTAAGTGGCTGCAAATTGGGGTTTTGCCTATGTGTTTATCCAAAATTGTGTAACTCCTAACAGGTGGACAAAAAATGTTACAGGAATGTCTAGAACCTGAATTCAAAATATAAGACCTGAGGTTGTGCCTATGTGTTTATCCAAAAAGGGTGTAAATCCTAACAAGTGAAAAAATGTGAGAAAAATATTGCAGGGGTGTGTGAACCTTATTTTCAAAATAAACAATGAATTCAAAATAAAACGATATACAAGTGAATTTTTGACAAATCAACTAATGCAAACATAAAGCATAAATAGAACCAAAAAAAAACAACAGCACAACTTTAACGTGTGTTCAAATGTGTTTCTGCTTGCAAACTGTGATGTGATGTGAACAACATAAATAGAACCAAAAAAAAACAACAGCACAACTTTAACGTGTGTTCAAATGTGTTTCTGCTTGCAAACTGTGATGTGATGTGAACAAATATCTGTTATAAACACTGAATAGTGGCAAAACTTTGTGATTGGATTAAAATTGAACACAGGCTCTAAATTGATACCCTAAAATACAAATCTAAAGGGCTCAGAGTTGCTGAGCTAGATATAAGGGACTTGCTCAAAGAGCCTCGAGATGTTAATTAAAAGAGACCATATAACAACTTGAGAAAGGTCAGTGGAGACCGAAACCGGTTGACTGGTAAGGAGTATTTTAATTGTGATCACATTAAGAAGCCATCTGCACTATTGTTTGCCTTTCCTTTTTTGGCAGGTAAGGGACAACATTGCAAGTTGGAATTATTTGTTAACTACTGCCCAAGAAGATTTCTACATAATCAGCAGTTGGGATCCATATTGAGACAGACTATAGCAAGATTCTTATTATCCAATTTGAACATTTATTTGGACTTTTAAGCATTTTATGTTATATCATCCGTTTTTTAACCCATTGTTGTTATATGGTCTCTTTTAATTAACATCTCGAGGCTCTTTGAGCAAGTCCCTTATATCTAGCTCAGCAACTCTGAGCCCTTTAGATTTGTATTTTAGGATATCAATTTAGAGCCTGTGTTCAATTTTAATCCAATCACAAAGTTTTGCCACTATTCAGTGTTTATAACAGATATTTGTTCACATCACATCACAGTTTGCAAGCAGAAACACATTTGAACACACGTTAAAGTTGTGCTGTTGTTTTTTTTTTGGTTCTATTTATGCTTTATGTTTGCATTAGTTGATTTGTCAAAAATTCACTTGTATATCGTTTTATTTTGAATTCATTGTTTATTTTGAAAATAAGGTTCACACACCCCTGCAATATTTTGCTCACATTTTTTCACTTGTTAGGATTTACACCCTTTTTGGATAAACACATAGGCACAACCTCAGGTCTTATATTTTGAATTCAGGTTCTAGACATTCCTGTAACATTTTTTGTCCACCTGTTAGGAGTTACACAATTTTGGATAAACACATAGGCAAAACCCCAATTTGGAGCCACTTACATTTCACATCCAGCGGTTTCAAGCAATCTGGAATCTATCCACCTGTGCATTGTAACCCATTGTTTTTATAAATAGAGTGTGCATAAACGCTCCTAGCATTCACATATTAGAATTTAAGTTTTAAGCGATAGATATTATTTGTTAGATTTTTTTTTGTTGTTGTTGTTATTTATTGTTCTACAAGCATTTTTAAATTGTTCCTATTGTTTTAATATATATTTTAAAGTGTAACATGGATCCATGACTAATTGTTGTATAATTTTAAATGTACCAACTTTTTTATCTTATGTATTAAATCATATTATTTCAACCTATTGTTACCTTTGGTATTTGACTATCTGCCCATAGACCCTGCCTACGTTGTTTGGCGCTCTGATATCCAATCTCAAAAGGAAGTAATGTCATGTCTGGCACACAGTGTTGGGGCAAGGGTCCATCTGACCACTGATACCTGGTCTGCAAAGCATGGTCAGGGCAGGTATATCACCTACACTGCGCATTGGGTAAACCTGCTGACGGCTGCCAAGCATGGAATGCGTGGCTCTGCAGAGGAGTTGGTGACACCGCCACAACTTGCAGGCAGGCCTGCTGCCACCTCCTCTACTCCTCCTACTTCATCCTCTTCCATAACCTCCTCGGCTGAGTCCTCTTCTGCTGCTGCATCTTCAACGGCACCCCCCCAGCTCCACAGGTACTATTCCACATCCCGGATACGGCAGTGTCACGCCGTCTTGGGGTTGACTTGTCTGAAAGCAGAGAGTCACACCGGACCAGCACTCCTGTCCACCCTGAATGCACAGGTGGATCAGTGTCTGACTCCGCACCAACTGGAGATCGGCAAAGTGGTTTGTAACAATGGAAGAAATTTCGTGGCGGCATTGAATTTGGGCAAGTTCATGGCACATGTGTGTAATCTGATCGTACAACGCTTTGTGCATAAGTACCCAGGCTTACAGGACGTCCTGAAGCAGGCCAGGAAGGTGTGTGGCCATTTCAGGCGTTCCTACTACAGATATCCAGCGGCGAAACAACATGCCAGTGAGGTGCTTGATTTGCGACAGCCCGACACATTGGAATTCAACACTCCTAATGTTCGACCGCCTGCTCCAGCAAGAAAAAGCCGTTAACGACTATTTGTATGACCGGGGTGCTAGGACAGCCTCTGCGGAGCTGGGAATTTTTTGCCACATTACTGGACGCTCATGCGCAATGCCTGTAGGCTCATGCGTCCTTTTGATGAGGTGACAAACCTAGTCAGTCGCACCGAAGGCACCATCAGCGACATCATACCATTTGTTTTCTTCCTGGAGCGTGCCCTGCGAAGAGTGCTGGATCAGGCTGTAGATGAGCGTGAAGAGGAAGAGTTGTGGTCACCATCACCACCAGAAACAGCCTTATCAGAATCGCTTGCTGGACCTGCGGCAACACTGGAAGAGGATTGTGAGGAAGAGGAGTCAGAGGAGGAATGTGGTTTTGAGGAGGAGGAGGAGGAAGACCAACCACAACAGGCATCCCAGGGTGCATGTTGTCACCTATCTGGTACCCGTGGTGTTGTACGTGGCTGGGGGGGAGAACATACCTTCAGTGAGATCAAAGAGGACGAGGAACGGGACATGAATAGCTCGGCATCCAACCTTGTGCAAATGGGGTCTTTCATGCTGTCGTGCCTGTTGAGGGACCCTCGTATAAAAAGGCTGAAGGAGAATAACCTGTACTGGGTGTCCACGCTACTAGACCCCCGGTTTAAGCATAAAGTGCCTGAAATGTTACCGAATTACCGCAAGTTGGAAAGGATGCAGCAGTTCCAAAAGAAATTAAAAAGTATGCTTTACACAGCATATAAGGGTGATGTCACAGCACAACGGGAATCTAACAGGGGAAGAGGTGAAAGTAATCCTCCTCCTCCCACGACCACGCCGGCAAGGACAGGACGCTTTACAGATGTGTTGTTGATGGAGGACATGCAGAGCTTTTAAGTCCTACGCATCACCACAGCCCTTCGGAGTCCACCCTCAGAGAACGACTCGACAGACAGGTAGCAGACTACCTCGCCTTAACTGCAGATATCGACACTCTGAGGAGTGATGAACCCCTTGACTACTGGGTGTGCAGGCTTGACCTTTGGCCTGAGCTATCCCAATCTGCGATAGAACTTCTGGCCTGCCCCGCTTCAAGTGTCCTGTCAGAAAGGACCTTCAGTGCAGCAGGAGGTATTGTCACTGAGAAGAGAAATCGCCTAGGTCAAAAAAGGCTAGATTACCTCACCTTTATTAAGATGAATGAGGGATGGATCCCAAAGGGACTGACAGTGGGCGATACATTTGACTAAAAAAGGCCTGATGAGATGAGCTGCCTTGGGCTAAAAATGGTCCACACGCTGCTCTATTTTATCTCTGAATGCCAGATGACTTGTGTGACTTATCCGCCACGAACTAGGGTTCAAGCCGCAATGTTTTAGGGCACTTTCTGCCTGGGAAACAAACATCAATTTTTCTGGCCACTGCTACAGCAGCTGCAACAATACCTAATTTTTCAGGCATGTGTACATGCCTAATTTTTCTGGCCTCTGGTGCTGCACTGTGGCTTCAAAAAACAAACCAAAAAAAAGGCACATAACAGGGATTAAACTGATAGGAATAGTACTACTTAACACACCACTCCTATCTGGTGGCACATTAGATTGCACGTGCAGTGCCCCAAATTTGAAGTAGGAGGTCCGACCAAGCATCTTTTTCCATCTCCCGGTTCCTAAAATCGATGCCATATACACGTCCCCTGATAGGGGACGTAACAGGGATTAAACTGATAAGAATAGAACTACTTAACACACTACTCCTATCTGGTGGCACATTAGATTGCATGCGCAGTGCCCCAAATTTGAAGTAGGAGGACCGACCAAGCATCTTTTTCCATCTCCCGGTTCCTAAAATCGATGCCATATACACGTCCCCTGATAGGGGACGTAACAGGGATTAAACTGATAGGAATAGTACTACTTAACACACCTTATAATAACGCAGAGAGAGGCAATGCAGAGAGAGGAGTCTGAAGAAGAGGAGTCAGAGGAGGAAGGTGGCTTTGAGGAGGTGGAAGATCAAACACAGCAGGCGTCCCAGGGGGCTTGTTGTCACCTTTCGGGGGGACCCTTGGTGTTGTACGTGGCTGGGTGGAGGAAGAGACCTTCAATGACATCAGTGAGGACAAGGAACAGGACATGGCTAGCTTGGTATCCAACCTTGTGCAAATGGGGAGTTTGCAGTTGTGCAAATGGACTGTTTGCGGTTGTTTGCGGTGCGTTAAACAGGGAGTTTGGTCTGTCACTGTGAAGCAGGCATAACCCTTACACTACCTGATCAATACAACATCATGCCTGATGTTTTAAAGCACGTTATTCCAAACAATTTAAGAATGTTAGGTGATTTATGCCCTTTATGGATTAAAACCAGACTCTGCATCAACTATGTGATTTTCCATGGGAGTTTTGCCATGGATCCCCCTCCGGCATGCCACAGTCCAGGTGTTAGTCCCCTTGAAACAACTTTTCCATCACTATTGTGGCCAGAAAGAGTCCCTGTGGGTTTTAAAATTCGCCTGCCTATTGAAGTCTATGGCGGTTCGCCCGGTTTGCCTGTTCGCGAACATTTGCGAAAGTTCGCGTTCGCAAACGCAAAATTTTATGTTCGCGACAATAGGAGTACTGAGTGTTAATAGATAGCGTCAAAAGTGTTTAATGCAACCAACCATAAATATTCACTTTGCACCGGTCACCAGTGCACTCAAAATACACTATTTGCCATTCATGTGGGTACTTATTGAAATTGTTCTTGTGTGCTTTTATAAATTGCTAAGACAGGTCTGTGCTACTTTACTATTACTTATTAAAAATCAAGAAGGGAATAGAGACAATATTATAGTCCTCTTTTATACATAATGATGTATTCATATAAGTAATATCAGTGGGGTGGTTCTATATATATTATTAGATCTCTTAGTAACTTTTGTTTGCCTGTTATATTGTCTCTCTAGATTTATTCAAATGAATAGTTTAGTCAATTATAATCAGGTTTATAATCAGGTTTATAATCAGGTTTATAATCAGGTTTATAATCAGGTTTATAATCAGGTTTATAATCAGGTTTATAATCAGGTTTATAATCAGGTTTATAATCAGGTTTATAATCAGGTTTATAATCAGGTTTATAATCAGGTTTATAATCAGGTTTATAACCCTGTAATACCTTAGGGACATTTATAATAAATTCAAATGTAGAGACATTTAAAACGTTATTGTAGAGAGATTGATATCACTGATACAAAGATTTACTTTCTCTTATTGTGCATTTCGAGGTGAATAGTTAATTTATCAAATTATGTTACTTGTAACCTTAGTTCTTCTACACTGTTCAATATAACAGGCTTACAACTAGAGGCACATAATTACCACATTGCACTTCTTACACTACGATAAAATCTTTAGAGGCCTCTATAGTGCTGAATAATATTGGGTGTTATTAATAAAATGTATTACAGATGAAGACCAATATTAACTTTATGCTGGTTCATAGTACACTGAAATTGTGATATTTATCCTGCATGTGAGTGCTTGTGTCGGTTTTTAGTGTGCAGGCAGCTGTTAGTTAATAGCTAAGTAGGATCTGAGTTACTATGTTGCCACTCGTTAATGTTAATTCATATGGATACAATAGTTATAGTATACTTGTTATATTACAAGTAAGTTTATACTCCTGCAATAACGTATGGATATTTGCACTTGTTTCCAATGTTTGAACATTAAATACGTTTTTATAGAGAGATTAGTATAAAAGAACCTTCTTTCTATAGTTGTCAGTTTTATAGTTTATAATTAAATTATCCGATTCTACTAATTAGCAATCCCAGTCATTCTACAATATTCAATATCCTCAGTTATGGCTGGTTAACGTACTCAGTTTCTGTATTACAATATTTTTGGCAATTCACTTTATTTTTTTTTATTTATTTTTTTTATTTTTTTTAATTTCTTTTTATTTTGCCAAGAAAGATAAACAATTAACAATAGGTGAATCCGACAAAAAAGCAAATAAGAAAAATACTTGCAAAAGTGTACATTAATACAAAACAGAATACAGTCTCGCTTGGAAATGAAAGGACACCTTAAGTGGGTGAAGAAGTTCACCTACCCACTCGAGAAAAGAAAAAGACAACTCTGACCTGGCAATTTTTCTTAATGCATAAAAACCCTCCCAAAACTCTGATCACCATTAATGCTATAAACTCTAGATCCTATCTGGCACACACACAGAGAAGAGAAAAACAGAGAAAAAAAAAAAGAGACACAAAAAAAAAAAAAAAAAAAAAAAACACCACACAGCCCCCCCCTCTCCCCAACCAGCTTTCACCAGAATCCTTCAGGCAAGCAACCACTCACCTCTAAGGTTAGCTTCCAATAAGAAAAGAGAATTCTTAAATGGCTGCAGGATCAATTTTTGAGTTTCCTGATCTAGAGATTTAATGAAAATCCCCCATTTATTTAAAAAGAACCTAATATTGTTATCTATCTGTGCTTGTACTGAGGCTTGTTCTAGAAACATTTGATATGTTATCCCCTTTTTAAATTCAGAGAATTTGGGTTCTTTGTTAGACTGCCAATATTTTAAAACCAGTTTCCTACCGAGCAGTATCATTGTATTTATTAATAAATAACTAGGGCCTACTTCTTCCTGGTTTGCTAGGAAAAAGACTACATGTTTACTTACTTGAAAGTGTTGGTTTAAGATTTTAGTGACCCAAAATGAGATTTTCCCCCAAAATCTTTGGATTACAGGACAGGACCAGAAAAGATGGAACATATCTGCTGCCAGATACTTGCATTTCCTACAAGCTATGTTCTCATGTTTTTTGTCCCACCGAGCCTGCCAGCTGGGTGTAAAATAGCATTGATACCAAATCTTTAACTGTTGTTCTTTAAAATATTCCCCTCTCATTGCCTTTGCTACCCTATCTCCAGAGTTCTTAAATAAATCTGATTCTTGTAAGTTATCACCTGCTATATCCCATTTAAGCTCCAAATATCTTTTATTGCTTTGTTCTTGAGAAGTGAGTAAAGCATTATAAGAGTTTGTGATAGAATAATTTCCTGCTTGAAACATACTAGTTATCTGCCTTAATATATCATTGTCCCACTCTATTGCCACTATTTTCCTACACTGATCAGCATAGTGCCGTAATTGTAAATAAGAGAAGAATAAACGATTTGGTATGTTAAATTCCGATTTACATTCATTAAAAGATTTAATCGAATTATCTTCTTTTTTGACTAGCTGTGCAATATGGTTGATCCCTCGATCTGACCAGGCATTAAATCTAGCTGAGTCGTAGCCTACCTCGAATTCAGGGTTACCTTTAATTGAGAGAAAGGCTGAACCCCGATGGCTGATCCCAATTTTAGCACAGAATTGACGCCAGGCCCGTATTGGTTGGTCTATGATAAGCATCCCCCTTGTTTCTATAGGAATTAGTTTTAAAGGCATGTGTGTTAATGCTTTCAGGGCATAAGGTGCTACTAAAGCTCCCTCAATTTCTAGCAAGGAGAAGTGTCCTTTTTCCGAAAACCAGTCCCAAACAAATTTTAGATTGGAAGCTATATTATACATCTCAAAATCGGGAAGAGCCATACCTGCAGCCTCTTTCCTGGCAAAACGTTTCAACGCTATCCTAGATTTTTTTTTGCACCAGATAAATTGCGATATTAGTTTATTGATTAACTGACAGTCTTTCCTCAGTAGTAGGAGTGGGAGGGCCTGAAAAATATATAAAAATTTAGGGAGAGAAATCATTTTTATTAAATGTATTCGTCCCATAAGAGAAAGAGGCAGGTTCTTCCATCTTTCTAAATCTGCCTGGAGTGATGCAATAGCTGGTACAAAATTTAACTTGTACCAGCTCTTAGAGTTAGATGCAAATTTTATCCCTAGATATGTAATATGATCTTTGGTTACTTTAAAAGGGGTTTCTGGAGAGCTTTTTAATTTGATGAGCCACATGAGTTCCGATTTTTCTTTGTTAATTGCAAAGCCGGAAAAAGCCTGGAAAGATTCTAAAGCTTCCATAATTATAGGCAGATTATATTGGAGATTTTGAGCAAATATAAGCAGATCATCAGCATATATGGCTTGAGTTATTCTGTGTCCTTCGATATTTATCCCTAGCAGTTCTTGTCTAAACAATATTGCCAGAGGTTCTAGCGCTAAGTTAAAAAGCAACGGGGATAGCGGACAACCTTGTCTCGTTCCTCGCTGGAGTCTAAAATGTTCTGAAGTTAAGGAGTTAACACTTAGACTCGCCCCTGGATTAGAGTAAAGTAAGGCAATAATATGGGAGAATTTACCCTGGATACCGAATTTATTAATAGTTGTCAACATATGATCCCAAAGTAGCGTGTCAAACGCTTTCTGTGTATCAATCGAAATAATTGCAGCATCCTCTGTGAGCTTTTCTCTCCTTCCTTTTTTTTGTTCACAATAGTTAATTGCTATTTCTAGTTTCCTGAGGTTTTTAATAAGTGTCCTTCCTTTGATAAAACCAGTTTGGTCAGGATGGACCAGTTCACTAATCACTTTTTGAAGTCTGTCTGCTAAGATGTGGGTAAGGATTTTGTAATCCACATTTAGCAAAGAGATGGGTCTGTAAGACTCCATTAGTTCTTTATTTTTGCCTTGTTTATAAATTAAGATTATTCTAGATTCTGTAAAATATTTAGAAGGTGTTTGATTATCTTGTAGGAAACCATTGAAAAGCTCACAGAGAATGGGGGTAACCGAATCTGCAAGAATTTTATATAATTCTCCAGGAAGATCATCCGGGCCTGGCGCTTTGTTTAGCTTTAGTTTCATAATAGAGTTTTTAATCTCCTCCTCCTTAATTGGAGAGTTGAGGAGATCCAGATCATCTTTAGCTATTTGAGGTATTTTAATCCTATCCCAGAAGGAAGCTTTTTTTATTTTATCTATAGGTTGAGCCTGATATAATTGTTTAAAATAGTGCGTGAATTCCTCTAAAATATCATGAGGGAGAGTGCAAGTTTTGTGTTTAGTTTTTATTATTGATATGATACTGTTAGATTTTCTAGTACTTACCAATCTGGCTAAGAATTTCCCTATCTTATTACCGAACTGCATGTAATTGCTATTTCTTTTCAGCTCATGCTGGATTTCTTTTGATATATGCCAATTGTCTCTTTGTTTTTTGGCTTCCAGATAATTTCGCCAGTTCTCTTGACTATTATCTGCAACATATTTTTGGAATTTGTTAATAATCTGCTTAGAGAGTTGGATCCAATAAGCGTCATTTTTCCTTTTTACTTTTATCATATAAGCCAGAATTTCTCCCCTTATCACGGCTTTGAAAGCTTGCCATAAAGATTCTATATTCAAAACTGATCCTTTATTCTCATTATAATAGAGATGCCATTTCTCTAGCAAAAAGCCTCGAAATTTTAAATTATTATAAAAATATGTTGGAAAGTATAATCTGTGATTCCCTAGTTTGGGATTCAAGATGGACATAGAGATAGTGATGGGGGCGTGATCCGAAATTGTGATAGGCAAGATTTCGGCTTTTTTTGCCAGAGAGAACAATTTGTCGCTAATTAGGAACATATCGATTCGTGAAAATGATTTATACACTTTGGATAAACACGTAAATTCTTTACTGTCTGGATAAATATTCCTCCAGATATCTAATAAGCCTAGATTAAAGCAGAATTTTTTAAAAATTTTTGTATCCTTACCGCCTGGTATAGCCTCTTTCCCCCTCCGATTTCTATCTAGGAAACCAGATGCCACCAGATTTAGGTCTCCTCCTAGTATTATGTTTTGATTGTATTCTAATAATTTGTTTTGGAGAGGTTCCCAGAACTCGTTTTTTTTACATTTGGACCATAAACATTACATAACACGAATCTTTTTAAGCCTAGTTCTATCTCTAGTATAATAAATCTCCCTTGTTGATCAATTTCTTGTTTTAGAATTTTATATTTTAATGATTTCCTAAAAAGTATAGCTACCCCTCTTTTTCTCTGTACTCCTGCCGAATAGATAACTTCGCCCACCCATCCCCATTTGAGTTTTTGACTTTCTGACTCATTTAAATGGGTCTCCTGTAGGAAGCCTATATCAATTTTAAGTTTATTAAAGTGTTGTAATATTGCTTTCCTTTTGACCGGGGAGGTGAACCCTCCCACGTTCCATGATCCAAATTTACATAATTCCGTCATAACTTATGCTTCTTTCCTACTTCTAGGTAGAGACATGGAAAATCTAAGAGAAGGGGGGGGGATGGGGAGAAAAGAAAAAAAAAAAAAAAAGAAAGAGAAAAAGTCCCTTTCACACATACACCTGACATTCCTATATTGCCCCCTACTTATAATATTTAGCTTCTTACTTGACCACCTTTCTGCACCTAGAGATTTATCTCCTTCCTTCTCCCTTCTCCTATTCCACTTTTTACTCAGCATGGCTACCCATGATACAGAGCTTGTATCCCCCATCTGAACACTTTTACCTTTGCTCTGTTCTCAAGAAGTCCTCTAGGTCCTGAGGATTATCAAAAATCCTAAAACCTTCTTTAGTCTGTATACTGATTCTGGCTGGATATAATAGCCTAACTATCCTGCCTTCCTGGATCAGGCGTGAGCAGATGGGGGCACATAGCTTCCTCTTGCTAGCTGTTTCGTATGCAAAATCTTGGAAAATTAATATTTTCTTATTTTGAAAGAGGACTGTTTTTTGTGCTCTATAGGCTTGCATGATCTTGACCTTTTCTTGAAAGTTCAAGTATTTGATAATAATTGGTCTAGGTCTACTCTTATCATCCTCTTGATCTCTTACCCTGCCTAACCTATGAGCTCTTTCTACTATGAATGTACATGTTGGCTCATTGATGTTTAATAAGGAGGGCAGTTGGATTGAAGCAAAGTGGATTAGCTCTCTTTCAGATACTGTTTCAGAGACCCCAATCACTCTTACATTGTTTCTCCTAGATCTATTTTCCATATCCTCAACTTTGTCACTAAGATATTTGACTTGTTTCTGAATATATGTTAAGTCCTTATCTTTCTCTATATCTCTGTCTTCCAGATCTGATATTCGCTGTTCTGCTAAACCCATTCTGATAACCATCTGCTTGATATCTTGTGACACTGAGTCTATGCTTGATTGGATTGCCTCAAATTTAGGAAGAAATAATTCACTTATTTGTTTTAATAAATCAGAGTTATTTACTGTTTCAACCACATTTTCTTGTGATATCTCCTGACTGTTCTCAGTGCTGCGTCTTATTAACTTTTTTTCCTGCTGTCTTCTACTTGCCATGCTTGCTGTTTTATTGTTAGCTGAGGGGAGAAGGAATTTATCCATAAAGAATGGTTATAAGAGCCTTAAAACTTTCTATTTACCCCTATTTGCTTCTAGGTAGGAGACTTTACCTTAGTTAGCTAGTTTGAATTTAACTAAAGGCTTTTGTATTAGTGGTGACCTAAAACTATTAATCTGATCGTTAACTCCTTCCCAGCAATTCTTATAACAACATGCCATTAATGAAAAGTATTCAGAAAGAAAAAAAAGAAAATGCAGTAGAATATAGAGCAGTACATAGAGAGAAATGGGGACACCAAAAAATAGAAACCAGAGTCAATCAGATATTCAAATAAGTTCCCTTCCAACTCTTGCAAAAATTTTCCTATCTGTTCCTTCTGTATCTTATTTGTCTAGATTAGAATTGACTATAACCTTTTAGATAAATAGTGACCTAGAACTGTGAATTTAATCATTAATCCCTGCACGACCATTTTATAACAAAATGCCATTAATAAGAATTGCCCAAAAAAAAAAAATATATATAATTATACAAAAAACACAGAATTTAGGGCAAAAGTCAATCAGATACTCAAGTGGATTCTCTTCCAAAACTGCAAGATTGTTCTGTCTGCTGATTCTCCCCAGATTCCCCCTCTGAATTGGCAGAGGTTTAAAGAGATTATGTCCACTTGTTGACCGTAGAAAATTTAAAGGGACTCCGAACTTCGATATCCAATCTGTGCAGGGAGAAAAAGAAGACAAGGCCTCCTCATGTGTGTATCTGTCGTTCCCCCTCTTATCCCCACATAGAGTAAACACAGGGTACTCACATTCTGATAAGGCACTCTCTTGTGCCGATAGATTCAGGCTGGACCTTCAGCAGCAGTCCAGCTCGCTGTTTCCCCAGGATATCTTTACATCTGACGTGTTTCAGGCATGGAGTGCACGACCGTAGAGGCATAAAGCAAGACACAAAATACACAGAAAAAAGAAAAATCATGTGTAAATCTGTTAGGAGTGCATCTAAGGATTCAGCTTAAACTTTCACAGAATACTCACAAAAGTTGCGGCACCCAAATGTGCCTAGTAAGGCAGGCTAGGCCTTTTTCAGCAGCCCAGCTCGCTGTTTCCATGTTTGGCTACGTTGCAGGAGTAAAGCAGCCTCAGGAAATACCATTTTAGCCCGTCTGGGCCTTTTGCCTTTTGCAATAACCCAGTATCCTTTATAGCATCGTCTCCTATTCGTGTTATCAGCGAATGGAATACAATGAAGTCACTCTTGCCCTTACAGGCCACTTATCAGTTAGATTTTCCAGCACAGGAGTCCTTTTAGTATAGCTTTTAAGTATATGTGCAGTGGGCCATGGCATACTCCACTTACATTACCCTATTTCCACAGACCTAATTCTAATAGGGGGTTTCAGCACTGCTAGCTGTTGCAGTGAGAATTTGGCAAGCCTCTAAGAAGTAAAAAATTAAGAGCCAGATCCTGGAAGGCTTCGCAAGGAGGGCCAAACAACTATATGTTTGTATAAAAATTGTTGCTTGCTTCGCTACTATAGAGAAAAACACTTGGAGTTTTACCTTGCGTTGTCTCCCCCCTTGCTCGTCTCACCTAAGGATCCGGACTGATATGCCTGAGTAGATGGCCTTGTAGGTGGGACTGAGTCGACCGGCTGTGGATCCCGGTCCGTAGCCCACTTCCACCCCGCAGCCAAACTTTGTAGCGGGCTCTAATGCGTGCGAGGACGCCTAACCAGTGGCGTCTCGCTCAGCCCGACTTGGCGCAGCTCTCAATGCGTCACGTCACGCATACGTCAGTGCTTGCCCGACCCCCCTCTCCATGAGCTGTGCTTTTAGTCCGGCAATTCACTTTAAATCACATAATTATACCCGCTAGTTTTACTTATAATGATCCCCACGAGGATTACATATTATGGGCTATCAGCCGTTTACACAATGTGAGTCTAAAACAGTAATGGTACTATAGGGTACTATGATAACTCATAACATCTTGCTTTTAAAATTTTACAACATAGGGCCTAGCCTAGTTGTAAAATTTTAAAAGCAAGATGTTATGAGTTATCATAGTACCCTATAGTACCATTACTGTTTTAGACTCACATTGTGTAAACGGCTGATAGCCCATAATATGTAATCCTCGTGGGGATCATTATAAGTAAAACTAGCGGGTATAATTATGTGATTTAAAGTGAATTGCCAAAAATATTGTAATAAAGAAACTGAGTACGTTAACCAGCCATAACTGAGGATATTGAATATTGTAGAAGGACTGGGATTGCTAATTAGTAGAATCGGATAATTTAATTATAAACTATAAAACTGACAACTATAGAAAGAAGGTTCTTTTATACTAATCTCTCTATAAAAACGTATTTAATGTTCAAACATTGGAAACAAGTGCAAATATCCATACGTTATTGCAGGAGTATAAACTTACTTGTAATATAACAAGTATACTATAACTATTGTATCCATATGAATTAACATTAACGAGTGGCAACATAGTAACTCAGATCCTACTTAGCTATTAACTAACAGCTGCCTGCACACTAAAAACCGACACAAGCACTCACATGCAGGATAAATATCACAATTTCAGTGTACTATGAACCAGCATAAAGTTAATATTGGTCTTCATCTGTAATACATTTTATTAATAACACCCAATATTATTCAGCACTATAGAGGCCTCTAAAGATTTTATCGTAGTGTAAGAAGTGCAATGTGGTAATTATGTGCCTCTAGTTGTAAGCCTGTTATATTGAACAGTGTAGAAGAACTAAGGTTACAAGTAACATAATTTGATAAATTAACTATTCACCTCGAAATGCACAATAAGAGAAAGTAAATCTTTGTATCAGTGATATCAATCTCTCTACAATAACGTTTTAAATGTCTCTACATTTGAATTTATTATAAATGTCCCTAAGGTATTACAGGGTTATAAACCTGATTATAAACCTGATTATAAACCTGATTATAAACCTGATTATAAACCTGATTATAAACCTGATTATAAACCTGATTATAAACCTGATTATAAACCTGATTATAAACCTGATTATAAACCTGATTATAAACCTGATTATAAACCTGATTATAAACCTGATTATAAACCTGATTATAATTGACTAAACTATTCATTTGAATAAATCTAGAGAGACAATATAACAGGCAAACAAAAGTTACTAAGAGATCTAATAATATATATAGAACCACCCCACTGATATTACTTATATGAATACATCATTATGTATAAAAGAGGACTATAATATTGTCTCTATTCCCTTCTTGATTTTTAATAAGTAATAGTAAAGTAGCACAGACCTGTCTTAGCAATTTATAAAAGCACACAAGAACAATTTCAATAAGTACCCACATGAATGGCAAATAGTGTATTTTGAGTGCACTGGTGACCGGTGCAAAGTGAACATTTATGGTTGGTTGCATTAAACACTTTTGATGATATCTATTAACACTCAGTACTGTATAATCTTTTAAAGGGTTTTACTCTTAGCTATGGATTATTACACCCTGAGAATAAACCCTATATTTTCTGTACCTAATTATATATTCCGATTACTCCATTCTCAGGAACATCTTGTGGTTTTAATTTAATAATATATGTTTGTGTGTGGATATTACAGTTTTTAATCTTATTCCTAATAAAGGTTATATTTTAATTTGTTACAGTAAATACAGCCATCCCTCCCTGGAACTAATTGTACTAACACCTAAGCCACTATCCCTTAGGCTAGAGTGCTATATGAGTGTACAACATTTTTAATCTCAGGATTAAAAACTACTTCCTTTCTTCTTAGAAAAACTGTACACAGCACCTGATGTGAATCTGTGAATTATTTGCAAGTGGAATTTTCCACAAAGATTTAAAACAGGGAGCCCTAAGTTTATATTATAGTAGTGCCATTAGTCTAGTTCACACTTTTTTTTATCTTTTTACAAAGGATATAATACAGAATCAAAAAATCGTTCTTAAATAAATGTTCCCTTTAAATTTACCAAATCAAGAAAACATACCCCAGGCAACACTCTACACCTCAACAGAATTACTGAGGTACCCTAACTGTCCTGCAACCCACAGCAAACTGACGAAAAAAAACCATCCCGTTTACAATCCGGATTTCCAGAGAAGCAACAACAGCAAGAAGCCTTCTAAACAGCAGAGCAACAGAAATATGGGCACCTCACTCTTACAGGAAGTGAAAAAAAAGCGCCAAAAAAACCTCTGACATCACAGAATCAGAACCTCCCTAAAAGGGGCGGTGCTACAGCTGACAAAAAAGCCATTTTTTTTAAACAACTTTCTTGAAAAACAGGCTTAAAAACAAACAATAAAACCCCCCAAAAAAGTACATAATCTGTTACTAAAAACGGATCCTCACTGAGCCATCAATAAAATAAAAAACTCCTCACACTAACAGTGCCTGCAAAAACTGCCATAAAAACTGCACCCTGACAGGAATAATAAAAAAATTGTCCCCCTGCAGCATTTCAGCTAAGTGCCAACTACATAGAAAAATAAAACTGGCACTTACCTCGATATTTATCTGTCCGGCAGCAGGACAGCTCACCTGGTTTGAGAGGATGCCATCCCTCACATGGACCTGTGGAAATACAGAAAGACTGAGAAAATGTACTCAGGCTATCTAAATAGGGCAGCAAAATGTTTTGGGAAAACGCAGTGAGGATTGTACCCCACAAGTTCCCAATTGCTTAAAAGCCACCATTGCCCTACTGAAGAGACTGGCATGGGCTAAGGCTAGACCCTTCAGAAAGATCAGAGCAAACCTATTCTGCTTTAAAATAAAAAAATCTTGATTGTAGATCAGACACCAAAACTTCACCTCCTCCTTGTACCGCAGGCAAAGAGAATGACTGGAGGTTATGGGTAAGGGAAGTGACATATATAGCAGCTTTGCTGTGGTGCTCTTTGCCTCCTCCTGCTGGCCAGGAGTGATATTCCCACTAATAATTGATGATTACGTGGACTCACCATATCTTAGGAAAGAAACAGAATATTTTACCCGATTTAAAACATTCACATAAATATGTGGGCAAACAAAAGCTGTGTGAAATAACATGAATCAACAAGAAATTTCCTAATGGGCGTTTGTGAAGAGACATCATTTGTGTATAGTCTAATCAGTCACACTGTTGGATCCAGACATATAAGCCTGAGGTTAATTGGATTATTTACTGAGATGGCAACGTTCCATCTAGCTCAATAGCTCAGAATAGTATGGTCTCCACAATAACAACTTTATCCAGTATGCACATTTTTTTTTTAATTATCGAGAAGTAGGTTTGGCATATGATGAAATACTAAAAAAAATATTTTTAAAGGGACATTCCAGCAACAACTGAAATCCACATGGAAGCATTTTAGTTTTGAATAGAAGCTTTGTAATATAACTTTCTTAGCAAAAATGCTTCCAATTTAAAGCTATAGCTGTATCAAAAGTGTATTTTAGTATGCTCCGTGCACCAGCATTTTAAACACTGCACTCACTCAGAGAGCCTAAGGTGCTTGTAGCATCTGGTAATGACTCAATTTGCTATTTGCTGACATGATACAAGCCCCACTGGTGCTCTGAGTGAGCATCTGCATTATATAAAATGCTTGTGCACAGAGAATATCTAGCTATGCATCACATGCATGTGCAGAGAAAAATGTTACCACTGAAACAGTAATAACTTTTACTAGAAGCATTTTTGCCAAAACATTTATATTGTAAATATGTTTCTATTTAAAAAGTAAGTAATCTATGTGCATTTAAATTTTGATAGTAAAATAATTTAAAATGTACTTTCATTATTTTCCCTGATTTTCTTGTAGTTTATCCTGTTTCTGAAAATTGTGGTTGTGGGGGGGGGAGGCTTCACTGCTTCCAGAGAGGGTGAAATTAGTAGTACAGAAACCTGACCCTTCAACATGCTACACATCGAGGCCAAATTATCAAAGATCTTGCAGACCTCATCCGACAGTGCGGATCAGGTCCGCAAGACCTTGCTGAATGCGGAGAGCAATACGCTCTCCGTATTCAGCAGCGCACAAGAGCTGCTGGTGCAATGCTGCCCCCTGCAGACTCGCGGCCAATCGGCCACCAGCAGGGAGGTGTCAATCAACCTGATCGTACTCGATCGGGTTGAATTGTGGCGATTCCTGTCCGCCTCAGCAGAGCAGGCGGACAGGGTTATGGAGCAGCGGTCTTCAGACTCGCCAGAAACATGGGCCCGCAAGCTCCATACAGAGCTTGATAAATGGGCCTCATTGACTGTTTAGATCAGAATAGGAGTTCTTTTATGGTGGGTTGGGGAAATCCACCGAATACACATATAGCACTCAAGAGCTATTGATATATGTATATAACAACAAATTGTAATCAGATAACTGTCTGTTATTCACAACAAATAATTGATTGATGATCTCAGAGGTGAGAAGAAGGGAGATAATAAAATATAACTTTTATTTACATAATTACTTTAAAAAAGGGGGGGAAGCAAACAATTAAAAACACACACAATATTGACTAATGTGTTAAATAACCTTGTATATCTATCTGTATGGTTGCCCTCTATGAATAGGGGATAAGGTTAAGACCAATATAAGAATCTGCACTGAGAGTGGTATTGGGAAAAGTTGGTATCCAGATGTACTGATTGATTAGATATAATATTGTGAATATAGGAGCATGATTTGTAAAAACTATTGATCACGAATGATCTTGATTATGTGTCATAAACCTCTTGTAAGTTTGGTTAATATCCTAGACTAAACTAGTATACAACCAATGTTAATCTTGTGCACTTAGCAGTTTAACAACCTAGCTAAGATCTTGCCTATATTGGTTGAATCTATCTGCTGATGATCAGTACAGTTTTAATGCAGGTTGATAACATCAATAGTGTGGTAACATATATTATGTATGCGTCATCTATTTGTGTTTGGCTATGTGGATAATATATATATATATATATATATATATATATATATATATATATATATATATATATATATATATATATATATATATATATATATATATATATATATATATATAAAATATGGTTTAGTATAATACCACAACTATGATAGTGCACTTAATTGTTTGAGTGATGATGATATATGTTAAACTTGTAATGCAAGCTTCAATAATATCTATATATATTACATGCACATATTGGTAATTTAACTATAAGTGTTGCGGTTTGTGCTCATTATCAGCAGTACTGCAACTATGTGTTTAATCATGCATAATATATATGTATATATATACTTGCAACACACTGTAAGTTTTTATATTTATGTATGGATCTTCCAAAAATGTTTAAGCATGGATATTGAAACAACAATTGTCTGTACAAAGTATGGATTGAAACTACAATTGCAATGGTACTTTTGATTCTATTGATAATCATGTTCCTTGTTCAGAGGAGAAATGCCTGGTATTTCGGCGCTGGACTGACCTTACTTGGCGGGATCAGACTGATATACTTCAGGAAAGTTTTCTTCTGTGAAAAGCACACTGGTCTAAAAGAGGCTGCTTCCGGGTGGTAAATCGCCATAGAACAAGCCACTGAGCTGTTGTTCGTTCCTGGTAGAGCGCTTCTCTCTTTGTATGCAAATTATTATGACCCTGGGGAAGTCTCCCTATGGGTGATGGGGGAAACCAGACGTGGACTCCTGGCCCAGTGTGCTTAGAGGAATGTGGCTGCACCTCACTGACGAGGCCCATAGGAGGCCGAAACGATCGTCTGGGGTTGTCATGTTCCTTGTTCAGAGGAGAATTGCCTGGTATTTCGGCGCTGGACTGACCTTACTTGGCGGGATCAGACTGATATACTTCAGGAAAGTTTTCTTCTGTGAAAAGCACACTGGTCTAAAAGAGGCTGCTTCCGGGTGGTAAATCGCCATAGAACAAGCCACTGAGCTGTTGTTCGTTCCTGGTAGAGCGCTTCTCTCTTTGTATGCAAATTATTATGACCCTGGGGAAGTCTCCCTATGGGTGATGGGGGAAACCAGACGTGGACTCCTTGCCCAGTGTGCTTAGAGGAATGTGGCTGCACCTCACTGACGAGGCCCATAGGAGGCCGAAACGATCGTCTGGGGTTGTCATGTTCCTTGTTCAGAGGAGAAATGCCTGGTATTTCGGCGCTGGACTGACCTTACTTGGCGGGATCAGACTGATATACTTCAGGAAAGTTTTCTTCTGTGAAAAGCACACTGGTCTAAAAGAGGCTGCTTCCGGGTGGTAAATCGCCATAGAACAAGCCACTGAGCTGTTGTTCGTTCCTGGTAGAGCGCTTCTCTCTTTGTATGCAAATTATTATGACCCTGGGGAAGTCTCCCTATGGGTGATGGGGGAAACCAGACGTGGACTCCTTGCCCAGTGTGCTTAGAGGAATGTGGCTGCACCTCACTGACGAGGCCCATAGGAGGCCGAAACGATCGTCTGGGGTTGTCATGTTCCTTGTTCAGAGAAGAATTGCCTGGTATTTCGGCGCTGGACTGACCTTACTTAGCGGGATCAGACTGATATACTTCAGGAAAGTTTTCTTCTGTGAAAAGCACACTGGTCTAAAAGAGGCTGCTTCCGGGTGGTAAATCGCCATAGAACAAGCCACTGAGCTGTTGTTCGTTCCTGGTAGAGCGCTTCTCTCTTTGTATGCAAATTATTATGACCCTGGGGAAGTCTCCCTATGGGTGATGGGGGAAACCAGACGTGGACTCCTTGCCCAGTGTGCTTAGAGGAATGTGGCTGCACCTCACTGACGAGGCCCATAGGAGGCCGAAACGATCGTCTGGGGTTGTCATGTTCCTTGTTCAGAGGAGAATTGCCTGGTATTTCGGCGCTGGACTGACCTTACTTGGCGGGATCAGACTGATATACTTCAGGAAAGTTTTCTTCTGTGAAAAGCACACTGGTCTAAAAGAGGCTGCTTCCGGGTGGTAAATCGCCATAGAACAAGCCACTGAGCTGTTGTTCGTTCCTGGTAGAGCGCTTCTCTCTTTGTATGCAAATTATTATGACCCTGGGGAAGTCTCCCTATGGGTGATGGGGGAAACCAGACGTGGACTCCTTGCCCAGTGTGCTTAGAGGAATGTGGCTGCACCTCACTGACGAGGCCCATAGGAGGCCGAAACGATCGTCTGGGGTTGTCATGTTCCTTGTTCAGAGGAGAAATGCCTGGTATTTCGGCGCTGGACTGACCTTACTTGGCGGGATCAGACTGATATACTTCAGGAAAGTTTTCTTCTGTGAAAAGCACACTGGTCTAAAAGAGGCTGCTTCCGGGTGGTAAATCGCCATAGAACAAGCCACTGAGCTGTTGTTCGTTCCTGGTAGAGCGCTTCTCTCTTTGTATGCAAATTATTATGACCCTGGGGAAGTCTCCCTATGGGTGATGGGGGAAACCAGACGTGGACTCCTTGCCCAGTGTGCTTAGAGGAATGTGGCTGCACCTCACTGACGAGGCCCATAGGAGGCCGAAACGATCGTCTGGGGTTGTCATGTTCCTTGTTCAGAGGAGAATTGCCTGGTATTTCGGCGCTGGACTGACCTTACTTAGCGGGATCAGACTGATATACTTCAGGAAAGTTTTCTTCTGTGAAAAGCACACTGGTCTAAAAGAGGCTGCTTCCGGGTGGTAAATCGCCATAGAACAAGCCACTGAGCTGTTGTTCGTTCCTGGTAGAGCGCTTCTCTCTTTGTATGCAAATTATTATGACCCTGGGGAAGTCTCCCTATGGGTGATGGGGGAAACCAGACGTGGACTCCTTGCCCAGTGTGCTTAGAGGAATGTGGCTGCACCTCACTGACGAGGCCCATAGGAGGCCGAAACGATCGTCTGGGGTTGTCATGTTCCTTGTTCAGAGGAGAATTGCCTGGTATTTCGGCGCTGGACTGACCTTACTTGGCGGGATCAGACTGATATACTTCAGGAAAGTTTTCTTCTGTGAAAAGCACACTGGTCTAAAAGAGGCTGCTTCCGGGTGGTAAATCGCCATAGAACAAGCCACTGAGCTGTTGTTCGTTCCTGGTAGAGCGCTTCTCTCTTTGTATGCAAATTATTATGACCCTGGGGAAGTCTCCCTATGGGTGATGGGGGAAACCAGACGTGGACTCCTTGCCCAGTGTGCTTAGAGGAATGTGGCTGCACCTCACTGACGAGGCCCATAGGAGGCCGAAACGATCGTCTGGGGTTGTCATGTTCCTTGTTCAGAGGAGAATTGCCTGGTATTTCGGCGCTGGACTGACCTTACTTGGCGGGATCAGACTGATATACTTCAGGAAAGTTTTCTTCTGTGAAAAGCACACTGGTCTAAAAGAGGCTGCTTCCGGGTGGTAAATCGCCATAGAACAAGCCACTGAGCTGTTGTTCGTTCCTGGTAGAGCGCTTCTCTCTTTGTATGCAAATTATTATGACCCTGGGGAAGTCTCCCTATGGGTGATGGGGGAAACAAGACGTGGACTCCTTGCCCAGTGTGCTTAGAGGAATGTGGCTGCACCTCACTGACGAGGCCCATAGGAGGCCGAAACGATCGTCTGGGGTTGTCATGTTCCTTGTTCAGAGGAGAATTGCCTGGTATTTCGGCGCTGGACTGACCTTACTTGGCGGGATCAGACTGATATACTTCAGGAAAGTTTTCTTCTGTGAAAAGCACACTGGTCTAAAAGAGGCTGCTTCCGGGTGGTAAATCGCCATAGAACAAGCCACTGAGCTGTTGTTCGTTCCTGGTAGAGCGCTTCTCTCTTTGTATGCAAATTATTATGACCCTGGGGAAGTCTCCCTATGGGTGATGGGGGAAACCAGACGTGGACTCCTTGCCCAGTGTGCTTAGAGGAATGTGGCTGCACCTCACTGACGAGGCCCATAGGAGGCCGAAACGATCGTCTGGGGTTGTCATGTTCCTTGTTCAGAGGAGAATTGCCTGGTATTTCGGCGCTGGACTGACCTTACTTGGCGGGATCAGACTGATATACTTCAGGAAAGTTTTCTTCTGTGAAAAGCACACTGGTCTAAAAGAGGCTGCTTCCGGGTGGTAAATCGCCATAGAACAAGCCACTGAGCTGTTGTTCGTTCCTGGTAGAGCGCTTCTCTCTTTGTATGCAAATTATTATGACCCTGGGGAAGTCTCCCTATGGGTGATGGGGGAAACCAGACGTGGACTCCTTGCCCAGTGTGCTTAGAGGAATGTGGCTGCACCTCACTGACGAGGCCCATAGGAGGCCGAAACGATCGTCTGGGGTTGTCATGTTCCTTGTTCAGAGGAGAATTGCCTGGTATTTCGGCGCTGGACTGACCTTACTTGGCGGGATCAGACTGATATACTTCAGGAAAGTTTTCTTCTGTGAAAAGCACACTGGTCTAAAAGAGGCTGCTTCCGGGTGGTAAATCGCCATAGAACAAGCCACTGAGCTGTTGTTCGTTCCTGGTAGAGCGCTTCTCTCTTTGTATGCATATTATATATATATATATATATATATATATATATATATATATATAATCCACATAGCCAAACACAAATAGATGACACATATAATATATGTTACCACACTATTGATGTTATCAACCTGCATTAAAACTGTACTGATCATCAGCAGATAGATTCAACCAATATAGGCAAGATCTTAGCTAGGTTGTTAAACTGCTAAGTGCACAAGATTAACATTGGTTGTATACTAGTTTAGTCTAGGATATTAACCAAACTTACAAGAGGTTTATGACACATAATCAAGATCATTTGTGATCAATAGTTTTTACAAATCGTGCTCCTATATTCACAATATTATATCTATTCAATCAGTACATCTGGATACCAACTTTTCCCAATACCAAGACCAGATTCTTATATTGGTCTTAACCTTATCCCCTATTCATAGAGGGCAACTATACAGATAGATATACAAGGTTATTTAACACATTAGTCAATATTGTGTGTGTTTTTAATTGTTTGCTTTCCCCCCCTTTTTTAAAGTAATTATGTAAATAAAAGTTATATTTTATTATCTCCCTTCTTCTCACCTCTGAGATCATCAAACAATTATTTGTTGTGAATAACAGACAGTTATCTCATTACAATTTGTTGTTATATACATATATCAATAGCTCTTGAGTGCTATATGTGTATTCTTTCTTGGTGGATTTCCCCAACCCACCATAAATTTGCTTCAAGTTTAAATAATACACAGCACCATTAATTAATTTACTCTGTATTGACAGAGTTCATAATAATATTATTAAATATTGAAGTTATGAAGAGCTTTTCTAAAAATCTATATAAGAAGTAGTGCCATTGTTTTTTTTTGTCAATTTAGGAGTTCTTTTATGTCTGCCTCTGATTGGACAGAGCAGAATAAATTATATAAACACACTGAATTGTCTTTCCAATTGATATTTCCTTGTACTGCAAAACAATGCAACAAGGGAAAGTTTTATAGTAGTGTGTATTTTTACAAAGACGCACATTATGCAGATCTAAACCTATGTACCTTTAACATTGGTGCAAACTATCTAAAATGTGCAACAACTTGATATCACAAACATTTGTGGGAAGAAACAAGATACAGAGTAGAATCCACACCCAAAAACATGAGTAAGTTCTAGATAAGTTACATCTAATTACTTCTAAGTGTGACATATTATGTGATTAAATATATTTTCACCCTCGAGAGCTCTCTGACACTTCTTGTCAGCAGTTACCTGTCTTTTGAACCTTGTCACAGCTTTCTCCATCTCCTGAATACTTTTGTCTCTTTTCTTTTGCTCCAGTTCCATCTTGCAGATAATACTCCTGTTCCTTATCCATCTCAGGCCCAGTGCAGACACAACCACACAGCACCCTAAAGTGGCAAGAAGCTTACACTCCTTCTGGTGCTCAGAGAGGCTGTGGCTCAGTGTGTCATACAACATGATGAGATCTTTATGTGCACTGCCCTTGCAATGCTGTACAATATATTCTACAACTTGCCTGGCTGCCTGCCCAGAATTGCTGCATTCAATGTGAGTCGTGACTGCTGTTTACAGGGAAAAGGAATTTTGGCTTTTAAGCATTAACTATTGCTATTCCATGGGTTGTAGAATGGGACATAAAACAAGTTGGGATAGAGACAAAATATAATAATAGGTTCTTTAATTACTGTACCTTCAAATGTATACTGCAGTGCCTCACCATTAACCCTTTCTTTTAAGTTTCTGAATTGTACAGCTCTAACTCCCCACACACAATTCCGTATATATGGCTGTATCTATATCCACCTTTGCTTTGGTAGAATGCAGAAGTACACACTCATCTGCTGGAGCATTTATAGAAGCAAATAAGCTGCTGTGAACTCAGTTGAAATACAATGCCTGTGTTTCTGATTCTAAACACTGATAAGGGGGTGGATCAGACTCCTCCAGACAGCATAGTTATGTATTTAATTTTGCTTATTTTTGAAAATTATTTTAAAATACTTGCCAACAATTCTTAAACAATTTTTTATGCAAACTATTTTTAACGTAATTAGCCGTTTTAGGATATGCACAGATCTCAACATGTTTTATGGCACTTTAACCTCTTAAGGACATATGACGGAATTTTTCCGTCATAAAACAATTGAGCAAACAGAAAGCTGTGTCCTTAAATGGTTAAGTGAAGGCAAGAAAAAACAAACAGAGAGAACATCCCCAAACATACACATGCTGCAGGGTGGGCAGGGAGGAACATGAATAGTGCTGTCCAGGATCACTATGTGTGCTTGAACCAATTGAGGCTTAGAAAAATTAACAAACAAGCTAAAAGATTGTCTAAAACTCATTGTAGTCTGCAAATAGAACTTCAAAGCTCTGACCATATCCAATTTATGGAGAAGCCTCTCCTTAGAATTCTTTGGATGTGGACAAAAAGAGCGAACAACCATCTCACAATTGATATTATCAGAAGAAATCACCTTAGGCAAAATATTCTCAAAACTGTCTTATCCTAATGAAAAATAAGATAAGGAGACGCACAACAAGAGCAGATAATTCAGAAACTCTTCTAGCAGAAGAAATAGCCAAAAGGAGAAATCTGCAAAACTCTTAAAGCCAAATTAATATTCCATGGAAAGAGCAGAGAAATGGCCCTTTAAATGGCGGATAAACCCTTATTCAAACCATCCTGAAGAAATTGAAGAATTCTGGGAATTCTAACGGCTAGATTACGAGTCTTGCGTTAGCCTTAAAAAGCAGCTTTGAGGGGTCCCAACGCTGCTTTTTAACGCCCGCTGGTATTACGAGTCAGGCAGGAAAGGGTCTACCACTCACTTTTTTCTGCGATTTTAGCTAACCGCAAATCCCCTTACGTCAATTGCATATCCTATCTTTTAATGGGATTTTCCTAATGCCAGTATTACGATCGCCTAAAAAGTGAGCGGTATACCCTCTCCTGGCAAGACTCCTACCGCATATAAAAGTCAGTAGTTAAGAGTTTTATGGGCTAATGCCGGAACATAAACCTCTTAACTAAAGTGCTAAAAAGTACACTAACACTAATAAACTACCTATTAAACCCTAAACCGAGCCCCCCCCCCCCCACATCGGAAACACTTAAATAAAATATTTAACCCCTAATCTGCCGACTGGACATCGCCGCCACTTTAATAAATGTATTAACCCCAAAACCGCCGCACTCCCGCCTTGCAAACACTAGTTAATTTTTATTAACCCCTAATCTGCCATCCCTAACATCGCCGACACCTACCTACATTTATTAACCCCTAATCTTCTGACCCCAACGTCGCCGCTACTATATTAAATTTATTAACCCCTAAACCTGAGTCTAAACCTAAGTCTAACCCCCCTAACTTAAATATAATTTAAATTAAACAAAATAAATTTACCACAATTAAATAAATTAATCCTATTTAAAACTAAATACTTACCGATAAAATAAACCCTAAACTAGCTACAATTTAACTAATAGTTACATTGTAGCTAGCTTAGGATTTATATTTATTTTACAGGCAAGTTTGTATTTATTTTAACTAGGTATTTAATAACTACCTAGCTAAAATAAGTACAAAATTACCTGTAAAATAAACCTAACCTAAGTTAAAATTACACCTAACACTACACTATAATTAAACTAATTACCTAAACTACCTACAATTAATTACAATTAAATTAAATAAACTAAATTACGGAAAAAAACAAACACTAAATTAGAGGGGGAAAAAAAAGAATTACAAGAATGTTAAACTAATCTAATCCCCCTAATAAAATAAAAAAGCCCCCAAAAATAATAAAATTCCCTACCCTATACTAAATTACAAATAGCCCTTAAAAGGGCCAATTGCGGGGCATTGCCCCTAAGTAATCAGCTCTTTCACCTGTAAAAAAAATACAATACCCCCCAACATTAAAACCCACCACCCACACACTCAACCCTACTCTAAAACCCACCCAATCCCCCCTGAAAAAAAACTAACACTACCCCCTTGAAGATCACCCTACCTTGAGCCGTCTTCACCCAGCCGGGCACAAGTGTTCCTCCAGAGGGTCCGAAGTCTTCTTTCTATCCGGCCAGAAGAGGACATCCAGGCCATTCCAATCAGCCAATAGAATGCGAGCTCAATCCTATTGGCTGATTGCATCAGCCAATAGGATTTTTCCTACCTTAATTCCGATTGGCTAATAGGATTCTATCAGCCAATCGGAATTCAAGGGACGCCATCTTGGATGACGTCACTTAAAGGACCAGTCATTCAGTCGTCGGCCGTCGGATGAAGAGGATGCTCCGTGTCGGATGTCTTGAAGATGGACCCGCTCCAGTAGGATGAAGATAGAAGATGCCGCCTGGATGAAGCCTTCTGCCGGTCTGGATGTCCTCTTCTGGCCGGATAGGATGAAGACTTCAGTCCCTCTGTAGGACCACTTGTGCCCGACTGGGTGAAGAAGGCTCAAGGCTCAAGATAGGGTGATCTTTAAGGGGGTAGTGTTAGTTTTTTTAAGGGGGATTGGTGGGTTTTAGAGTAGGGTTGGGTGTGTGGGTGGTGGGTTTTAATGTTGGGGGGTATTGTATGTTTTTTTACAGGTGAAAGAGCTGATTATTTTGGGGCAATGCCCCGCAAAAGGCCCTTTTAAGGGCTATTTGTAATTTAGAATAGGGTAGGGGATTTTATTATTTTGTTTTTTATTTATTTTATTAAGGGGATTAGATTAGGTGTAATTAGTTTAAAATTCTTGTAATTCTTTTTTTTCTGTAATTTAGTTTTTTTTTTTAGTAATTTAGTTTATTTTATTTAATTGTAATTAATTGTAGGTAGTTTAGGTAATTAGTTTAATTATAGTGTAGTGTTAGGTGTAATTTTAACTTAGGTTAGGGTTTATTTTACAGGTACTTTTGTACTTATTTTAACTAGGTAGCTATTAAACAGTTAATAACTATTTAATAACTATTCTACCTAGTTAAAATAAATACAAAGTTGCCTGTAAAATAAATATAAACCCTAAGCTAGCTACAATGTAACTATTAGTTTGTATCTAGCTTAGGGTTTATTTTACAGGTAAGTATTTATTTTTAAATAGGAATAATTTATTTAATTGTAGTAAATTTATTTAGATGTATTTAAATTCTATTTAAGTTAGGGGGTGTTAGGGTTAGACTTAGGTTTAGGGGTTGATAAATTTATAATAGTGGCGGCAAGGTTGGCGGCGGCAGATTAGGGGTTAATAAATTCAATATAGTTGCAGCGACGTTGGGGAGCAGATTAGGGGTTAATAAATATAATGTAGGTGTTGGCGATGTTGGGGGCAGTAGATTAGGGGTTCATATGTATAATGTAGGTGGTGGTGGTGTCCGGAGTGGCAGATTAGGGGTTAATAATATAATGTAAGTATCAGCAATAGCGGGGGCATCAGATTAGGGGTTAATAAGTGTAAGATTAGGGGTGTTTAGACTCGGGGTTCATGATAGGGTGTTAGGTGCAGACATAACTTTTCTTTCCCCATAGGAAACAATGGGGCTGCGTTAGGAGCTGAATGCTGCTTTTTTTGCAGGTGTTAGCTTTTTTTTCAGCCAGCTCAGCCCCATTGTTTCCTATGGGAAAATCGTGCACAAGCATGTTTTGCCAGTTTACCGCTACCGTAAGCAACGCTGGTATTGAGGTGAGATGTAGAGCTAAATTCTGGTCTACGCTCACCTTTTTGTATCTAACGCTGGGTTTAAAAAAACCTGTAATACCAGCGTTACTTTAGGTGAGTGGTAAGCTGAAACTAAACGTTAGCAATGCACCCCTGTTGCCGTAAAACTCGTAATCTCGCCATAAGATTGCCAACTGAATGCATGTTCCACACACCAAGAAATAAAAGCCTTCCAAACCTTATGATGAGTTTTGTTGTCACGGGTTTACAGGCATGAGCCAAAGTTTAAATGACAGAATCAGAAAAAACTCTCTGCCTTGAAAACTAAGCGTTTAATCACCAAGCCATCAAGTTTAGAGAATTTAGATCCTGATGAAAAAATGGACCTGGAGACAGAAGGTTGTGATGCAGGAAGAGACAATTGGACATCTGCACCAGATCTGCAAACCATCTGCTTGATCCTGGCTATTACCCTTGGTAACAGAACAAGAGGTGGAAAACTACCAGCTACATGAAAAAACCAAGGAGTTACTAGAGCACCCACAAACTATACCTGAGGATCCGTGGACCTCGCAAAGTATCTGGGGAGCAATTTGTTCAAACAAAAAGCCAACAGATCTACTTACTTCAATCTGACTGAAGATGTCCAGATGAAGAGACCATTACCCTGAATGAAGGGATTATTGACTAAGAAAATCTGCCTCCTAATTGCTCACCCATGGAATATGAACTGCAGAAATTATACAGGAATTGGTCCCTACCCGAGCCAGAATTCGGGAAACCTCCCTCATTGCCAGGGAACTGTGAGTTCCCCCTGGAAGATTGATATAAGCCACTGCTGTGACACTGTCTGAGTAGAAATTCAGATAAGTCTCTATTTTCAGAAATGACAAGAATGGGCCCTCAAATCTTTATGGAGTTCCAGAATATTTATGAGCAACTTCACCTCCTGATGTAACCAAACTCCCTGTGCCCCCTGGGACCCCCAGACTGCACCCCAAAAAGACTTGCATCTCTTGAGATTGCGGTCCAATTTGGCTGGACAAACGATGCCCCCAGAACAATGGACCAATGATTGATCCACCAGGTAAGGGAAGGACTTGGTTTGGCATAGAAAAGAATCCTTTGAGTGTAATCCCTGTACCACTGACAAAGCATACAAAGCTGAAAAAGCCTCATGTGAAACCAAGCAAAAGGAATAGCATCTGAGGATGCTGTCATCAGACCTAAAACGTCTGTACAAAGAGCTACAGAAGGAGAAGGAACTGACTGAAGATTTACACAAGCTGAGAGTTACTTCATCCTTTAAAGAAAGCATAATGGAAACTGATCCGATTATTACACCCAGAAAAGTAATCCTGGATTGAGAGGACAGAGAACTTTTTAAAGTTTACTTTCCCACCATGCTTTTCAAGAAACAATAAATCTCTGTCAATATGAGATACTGCTAAATGTAGAGATGGAGCCTGTATCAAGATATTGTACAGGCAAGGAACCACCAAAACACCCTGGACTTTTATTACTGATAAGATAGACCCCATTACATTTAAAAGATTCTGGGAGCAGTAGCCAGACCAAACGGAAGAGCAACAAACTTAAAATGCTTGTCCAGGAATGCAAACCTTAGAAATTGATGATGATCTATGTGGATAGGAATATGAAGATAAGTATCCTTAAGATTTATAGAGAACATGAACTGTCCTCATTGATCAAGAGTAAGAATAGTCTGAATACTTTTGATCTTGAAAGAAGGAACCCTGAGAAACTTGTTTAAAGTTTTCAGACCCGGAACAGGTCTGTAAGTTTCTTCTTTCTTAGGAACAATAAAGAATAGAAACCCTGACCCTATTCCAATTCTGGAACTGGAACTATTACACCCATAGATTCAAGATCTAAAATCGACTGAAAAATGACTCTTGCTTTTACAGGATTCCTTTGAGCATGAGACAAAAGAAACCTTCCACTGGTAGGCATTAATCTGATACCTATTCTGTATCCTTGGGAAATAATGTTCAGAACCCATGGATCTTGAATAGAATGAAACCAAGGCCCCTGAAAAAGGCGTAACCTGCCCCCCACAAAAAGATCTGAATTGGGGACCACACCTTCATGCAGACTTGGTAATGGTTGTCTTTTTAGACTGTTTAGACCTGTTCCAATTAGAGTTTGGCTTCCAGGAAAAATGGAAGAACCCTGCTTCTGGGATAAAACAGAGGACTGCTTGTGACAAAAAGAACAAAAATGGTTAGAAGCCCTAGATTTACCTTCACACTTCTTATCCTGAGGGAGAAAGGCTCCTTTCCCCCAGTCATCATAGAAATAATGTCATCAAGACCAGACCCAAACAACACCTTCCCTTTAAAAGGGAGAGACAAAAGTCTAGATTTAGAAACCATGTCAGCAGACCATGATTTCAACCACAAGGCCCTCCTAGTCTAAACTGCTAGAGCCATATTTTTAGCATTGATCTTAATAATATCAACAACAGCATCACAAATGAAAGCATTCGCTGTCTTCAAGAGTTTTAATTGACTAGAAAACTCTTCGCCAGCAAATTTCTTAGAGAGCTGCTCAGATAAACCCTCACACCAAAGGGTAGAGACTGCTGCTATGTAAGCAATACCAATTGCTGGCCTAAATAGAAAATCTGCTTGCAATAATAGCCTTTCTTTGAAAAGACTCTAATTTCCTATCCATAGGGTCTCTAAAAGAGGTACTATCCCCAAGATGAATAGTAATATGGTTAGCCAAAGTAGAAATAGCACCATTTACTTTAGGAATAGTGGCAGCAGTGTTGGATCTTCTCTGGCAGCAGCGCTCCTCTTCTTTTCTGCTCTTTTCTTCATGCTGTTCGGCAGCACATTGAATTTAGGAAGGTTTTTTGTAAGTGTTTTTTAGGAAGTTTTTTTGTTGTGTATTTAATTACTTCTTTTTTTTTTTACTGTTGTTTGTTTCTATTTTTTGGGTATTTTCTTTTCTTATTTCTGTAGTGGTATAAGGGTAGTTTAGAAGTAAATAGTGCAGAGGGATCAAGTTGTGATGGAGGTAATGGCGCAGAAGGGTTTAACAGCTTAGAGGGGTTAGGGTGCGCTGGGGGGTAAGGACACAGAAAGGGTTTACAGCTTAGGGGGCTTAGGGTGCACTGGGGATGAGAGCACAGAGGGGTTTACAGCTTAGGGGGTTAGGGTGCACTGGGGTAAGGGTGCAGAAGGGGTTTACAGCTTATGGGGGTTAGGGTGCACAGGGGTAAGGGCACAGAAGGAGTTAACAGCTTAGTGGGATAGTGTGCCTTAGATATAAGGGCATGAAAGGGGTTAACAACTTAGGGGGATTAGGCTCCACTGGGGGTAAGGGTGCAGAAGGGGTTATTAGTGTAGAGCTCCATAACATATTTATTGGGTTGCTGTATTTACATAAAAAGAATAAGGACTAAACAAATGTACTAATGGTTTTCATTAATACATTGGCCAAATGGAGCTTGATGCCCCTGTTTCTGAGCGAGCCTTGATGCCCCTGTTTCCGCGCGAGCTAAAGACCGCTGCTCCATAACTTGTCCCCTGCCTCTGAGGCTGTGGTCTTCAATCCACCCGATCCTATATGAACGGGCTGATTGAAACCCCCTGCTAGTGGCCGATTGGCAGTGAATCTGCAGGGGGCGGCATCACACAAGCAGTTCACAAGAACTGCTTGTGCAATGATAAATGCCGACAACATATGCTGTCAGCATTTATCGATGTGAGGCGGACATGATACACTACATCGTATCATGTTCGCTCGCACTTTAATAAATCGGCCCCATAGTTTCTATTCTTTTAAGTCACCATTAAAGAATACATAAACACAATGGTGTATTCTTTAATGGTGACTTATCATCTATTCTGTGTTTAGCATTAATTAGATCTGTAGAAGAAACAGAAGACAGAGAGTCGCCTCATGTGTACATCAGTATATCAAAGGAAGAATGGAACAAATCGACACGCCAAACTCACATCTTGCCCAAGTACACCTATGTACTGGTAGAAGCAGGCTGATAACCAGCTAACCCTCTCCAGATATAAGGAAGATAATGCAGGTGTGTACTGACCCACTCAGTGTGTGGTAGATTTCCAATTACATCTGTTATGCCTATTTATTGTATTCGATGTGCGGACTAGGACTGTGATGTGATTGGCTGGTTTTAGCCATACCCTCTGGTTGATCCTATGATCATGTGGGCTTTTGTATTTTGTGGTTGCTATGGCAACCCTGCTGTCAGCCGATGTAGTGCTGATGCGGCGATACCACTCAATCACTCTGACCCTAACCTTCTTGCTGCCGATTGTTTGCCCTGATGTTTATACCTGTTAATTGTGGTGATTAATTACTGTTTTTTTGTTTGCACAGTAGGATGTTAGTAGGCACTGGGGAGTTCAGTTGCCAGGTCGCCACCTTATGATGTCAGCTGGTGGGAGTGGCGCTTTGGTTGCGGCTCGGTACTGCAACACTTGAGTTAGTTTAAAAGGCACGTGGTGGTAAGTAGGTGGTTATTGTTTTTTTTTATGTCTGACGAAGGGGATAACACCCCGAAACGTTACAACTAATAAAAGTAACGATCAAAATCCTGGCGAGTGCAAGAATCGTGAGTGCTGGTCCTCTACATATATATATATACAGGACTCAAAAATTCCACTCGCCAACTCGCCATTGGTGAGTGGAATTTAAGCAGGGGCGAGTAAAAAAGTGAGTGAATGTACATTCACTCACTATTAAAGCCTTGAAGCATGTCAGCGTGTAGAAGTGGTGAAACTGTTTCACAGTCAAAGTCTTGTAGTAGTGCCGTGTAGGTGGAGAGCTGCAGCGTCTCACTGAAGTCATAGAGAAGAACGAGACATTAAACACTAAGAGCCAGATTACAAGTGGTGTGCTAAATATTGCTTGCATGCAAGCAATATTAGTGCTCTACTGAGTAATACCAGCGCCCGCTAATATTAGCTGGTATTACAACTAAAGTATAAAGTTACGCAAGCTCAGAATCTAAGTGCAGCAAAGGGGGTAAGTAGTGCAGCGATGCAGCAAATATAACACCCTACTCCGGCCAACTTTACCCCCAAAATACTACCTAGTGCAATTATTTTATTAAAAAATAAAAATAATACAATTTGTATTTTTTTTATAAAATACACTACACTGTATTTTGGGGGCATATTTATAAAATTAACCAGAGATCTGATCTCTGGTTAATTTTATAAGCGCTAGTTGCTACCACAAGCATATAGTAGCACACTTCTAATGGCTGGTTATTTATTGCGTGCCCGCAAACGGGCACATTTGCCCACTTGCAGCGTGCGATAAATTAGCGCTTCACTTGTAATCTAGCCCTAAATAAATGCTAGATAGAATGAAGCATTGAAAGAAAAGGTTAGTCTGAGAATAACATGTAGATGTATTTTTTAAAGTTGTATTTGGTGTTTAAACATTAACAAACTAACGCCTAGATTTAGAGTTCTGCGTTAGCCGTCAAAACCAGCGTTAGGGGCTCCTAACGCTGCTTTTGTCCGCCCGCTGGTATTTAGAGTCAGTCAGGAAAGGGTCTAACGCTCACTTTGCAGCCGCGACTTTTCCATACCACAGATCCCCCTACGCCATTTGCGTATCCTATCTTTTCAATGGGATCTTCCTAACGCCGGTATTTAGTCTTGGCTGAAGTGAGCGTTAGAAATCTAACGACAAGACTCCAGCCGCAGAGAAAAGCCAGGAGTTAAGAGCTTTCTGGGCTAACGCCGGTTCATAAAGCTCTTAACTACTGTGCTCTAAAGTACACTAACACCCATAAACTACCTATGTACCCCTAAACCGAGGCCCCCCATATCGCCGCCACTCTAATAAAAATTTTTAACCCCTAATCTGCCGACCGCACACCGCCGCAACCTACATTATCCCTATGTACCCCTAATCTGCTGCCCCTAACACCGCCGACCCCTATATTATATTTATTAACCCCTAATCTGCCGTCCCCAACGTCGCCGCCACCTACCTACAATTATTAACCCCTAATCTGCCGACCGGACCTCACCGCTACTATAATAAAATTATTAACCACTAATCCGCCTCACTCCCGCCTCAATAACCCTATAATAAATAGTATTAACCCCTAATCTGCCCTCCCTAACATCGCCGACACCTAACTTCAAATATTAACCCCTAATCTGCCGACCGGACCTCGCCGCTACTCTAATAAATGTATTAACCCCTAAAGCTAAGTCTAACCCTAACCCTAACACCCCCCTAAGTTAAATATAATTTTTATCTAACGAAATAAATTAACTCTTATTAAATAAATTATTCCTATTTAAAGCTAAATACTTACCTGTAAAATAAACCCTAATATAGCTACAATATAAATTATAATTATATTGTAGCTATTTTAGGATTAATATTTATTTTACAGGTAACTTTGTATTTATTTTAACCAGGTACAATAGCTATTAAATAGTTAATAACTATTTAATAGCTACCTAGTTAAAATAATTACAAAATTACCTGTAAAATAAATCCTAACCTAAGTTACAATTAAACCTAACACTACACTATCAATAAATTAATTAAATAAAATACCTACAATTATCTACAATTAAACCTAACACTACACTATCAATAAATTAATTACATACAAATACCTACAAATAAATACAATTAAATAAACTAACTAAAGTACAAAAAATAAAAAAAGAACTAAGTTACAAAAAATAAAAAAATAATTTACAAACATTATAAAAATATTACAACAATTTTAAGCTAATTAACCTACCCAAACCCCCCTAATAAAATAACAAAGCCCCCCAAAATAAAAAAATGCCCTACCCTACCCTAGGCGGGAGTTAGGCGGATTAGGGGTTAATAACTTTATTATAGTAGCGGTGAGGTCCGGTCGGCAGATTAGGGGTTAATAATTGTAGGTAGTTGGCGGCGACGTTGGGGGCAGCAGATTAGGGGTTAATAAATATAATATAGGGGTCGGCAGTGTTAGGTAGGTTAGATTAGGGGTACATAGGGATAATGTAGGTTGCGGCGGTGTACGGAGCAGCAGATTAGGGGTTAATAATAATATGCAGGGGTCAGCGATAGCGGGGGTGGCAGATTAGGGGTTAATAAGTGTAAGATTAGGGGTGTTTAGACTCGGGGTACATGTTAGGGTGTTAGGTGCAGACTTAGAAAGTGTTTCCCCCATAGGAAACAATGGGGCTGCGTTAGAAGCTGAACGCTGCTTTTTTGCAGGTGTTAGATTTTTTTCAAGCTCAAACGGCCCCATTGTTTCCTATGGGGGAATCATGCACAAGCACGTTTTTGAAGCTGGCCGTGTCCGTAAGCACCGCTGGTATTGAGAGTTGCAGTGGCGGTAAATTATGCTCTACGCTCCCTTTTTGGAGCCTAACGCAGCCCCATTGTTTCCTATGGGGGAAACACTTCCTAAGTCTGCACCTAACACCCTAACATGTACCCCGAGTCTAAACACCCCTAATCTTACACTTATTAACCCCTAATCTGCCACCCCCGCTATCGCTGACCCCTGCATATTATTATTAACCCCTAGAGTGTGCAGCCAATGGCTATGTGGAATATAACAGTGTTCTGCACTTCCATTTCTAACAGGAGCTGAAAAGCTCACAATTTCAGAATAGAATTACAGAAAAAGGGGACAAAATAAATAATGAAAGTATATATATATATATATATATATATATATATACAGTATATATATATATATATATATATATATATATATATATATATATATATACACACACACACAGTTTAACATTTTCTATTACCAGCTCAAGGTGTTTATTGTCCCTTTAAAAGGACCTTAATAGTCAAAAAAATTACATCCTTTAATGTAAATTTAAGACTATTGACCCTGCACTACTGTGCGTTTAACCCACACAAAGGCTTTAAACACACAGTGAAAGTAGTGATTGGTACCTGCAGAGCACTGCTCGTCCAGAGCAAAACTGCCAACTGCTGCTTATCTAATCAGAAATACTAGTTAAATGACTAGCGCTCATGATTGGATCATCAGCATTTCCGTTCAGGATCAGCAGTGCTCTGTGGTTCCAAGCGGTACTTCTACTGTGTGTTTAACCCCTTTGTGGGTTAGTGCAGGGTTGATGGTCTTAAAATGAATTAAAACAAATTAGAGCATGTATTTTTTTTTACTAATATGGCCTTTTAAAGAAATATATATTGTTTTATCTTAAAGTTGCATGTTGCTGAAGCACTGAAAATTGTAAAGGGAGTTTCATTTATTGTTCTTGTGACAGGAGCATTCCTTTGTTTGAAGAATGTTTCTTTTTAGACAAGATTTATAATTCATTAACATTTTAATTGATATTAGTTGATAATGCAATAAAAATCCTGTCACAAAGAAGCACCCCTATCAAAATGGAACATTCCTTTCAAAGGGTCAGCTCTATCCAAGCACAGAGAAAACTCCAACATGGCTGCTCTATTTATGATCATGGGAGGATCAGGGAAGTGAGTAAAACACTCCTCTGCTGTATCACATCCATATAAGCATGTTGTATAAACAAAAAAAACACTCCCCTGTTGTATCACATCCATATCAACATGTTGTATAAACAAAAAAAACACTCCCCTGTTGTATCACATCCATATCAACATGTTGTATAAACAAAAAAAACAAAAAAAACTATTTAAAAAGAAATGACTCAGTGGGGTGATTTAAACAAGAAAAAACGTAACTGCTTACCTGTGACCACAAACAATTCTAGTGTGGGATTGGTGAAGCTATCTCCTATTCATCTTCTCATTTCATGGTCAGTAATGTCTTTATAGACCCTTTGACATGTTTCTGTAATAGAAAACAATATCAAATAAATGAGTATAAAGTTAGATATGCAAAATAATTAGATAAAGTCTGTTCAGCAATAGTCTGTCCCCTGTTACATGGGCATGATACACTTTGTGATTATAACATTAATTATTTAATTATAAATAATAAAACACCTTTGCATTATACTTTCATTATTTTGCCCACTTTGCCTGTAATGTAATGGTTTATGCAAAAGTTTTCCAGTGGCCAAATTTCACCACCATTTTCCTTATTTGGAGGAGCTAATCCTGATATACTTCATGTGACAGTCACTCTAGTCACATCATACTGTCAGTAGGCTTTTCCTCATTTTATGTATGTTATCACAAAGTCACATCATACTGTCACAGTAGGCTTTTCCTCATTTTATGTATGTTATCACAAAGTCACATCATACTGTCAGTAGGCTTTTCCTCATTTTATGTATGTTATCACAAAGTCACATCATACTGTCAGTAGGCTTTTCCTCATTTTATGTATGTTATCACAAAGTCACATCATACTGTCAGTAGGCTTTTCCTCATTTTGTGTATGTTATCACAAAGTCACATCATACTGTCAGTAGGCTTTTCCTCATTTTATGTATGTTATCACAAAGTCACATCATACTGTCAGTAGGCTTTTCCTCATTTTATGTATGTTATCACAAAGTCACATCATACTGTCAGTAGGCTTTTCCTCATTTTATGTATGTTATCACAAAGTCACATCATACTGTCAGTAGGCTTTTCCTCATTTTATGTATGTTATCACAAAGTCACATCATACTGTCAGTAGGCTTTTCCTCATTTTGTGTATGTTATCACAAAGTCACATCATACTGTCAGTAGGCTTTTCCTCATTTTATGTATGTTATCACAAAGTCACATCATACTGTCAGTAGGCTTTTCCTCATTTTATGTATGTTATCACAAAGTCACATCATACTGTCAGTAGGCTTTTCCTCATTTTATGTATGTTATCACAAAGTCACATCATACTGTCAGTAGGCTTTTCCTCATTTTGTGTATGTTATCACAAAGTCACATCATACTGTCAGTAGGCTTTTCCTCATTTTATGTATGTTATCACAAAGTCACATCATACTGTCAGTAGGCTTTTCCTCATTTTATGTATGTTATCACAAAGTCACATCATACTGTCACAGTAGGCTTTTCCTCATTTTATGTATGTTATCACAAAGTCACATCATACTGTCAGTAGGCTTTTCCTCATTTTATGTATGTTATCACAAAGTCACATCATACTGTCAGTAGGCTTTTCCTCATTTTATGTATGTTATCACAAAGTCACATCATACTGTCAGTAGGCTTTTCCTCATTTTGTGTATGTTATCACAAAGTCACATCATACTGTCAGTAGGCTTTTCCTCATTTTATGTATGTTATCACAAAGTCACATCATACTGTCACAGTAGGCTTTTCCTCATTTTATGTATGTTATCACAAAGTCACATCATACTGTCAGTAGGCTTTTCCTCATTTTATGTATGTTATCACAAAGTCACATCATACTGTCAGTAGGCTTTTCCTCATTTTATGTATGTTATCACAAAGTCACATCATACTGTCAGTAGGCTTTTCCTCATTTTATGTATGTTATCACAAAGTCACATCATACTGTCAGTAGGCTTTTCCTCATTTTATGTATGTTATCACAAAGTCACATCATACTGTCACAGTAGGCTTTTCCTCATTGTATGTATGTTATCACAAAGTCACATCATACTGTCAGTAGGCTTTTCCTCATTTTATGTATGTTATCACAAAGTCACATCATACTGTCAGTAGGCTTTTCCTCATTTTATGTATGTTATCACAAAGTCACATCATACTGTCAGTAGGCTTTTCCTCATTTTATGTATGTTATCACAAAGTCACATCATACTGTCAGTAGGCTTTTCCTCATTTTATGTATGTTATCACAAAGTCACATCATACTGTCAGTAGGCTTTTCCTCATTTTATGTATGTTATCACAAAGTCACATCATACTGTCAGTAGGCTTTTCCTCATTTTATGTATGTTATCACAAAGTCACATCATACTGTCAGTAGGCTTTTCCTCATTTTATGTATGTTATCACAAAGTCACATCATACTGTCAGTAGGCTTTTCCTCATTTTATGTATGTTATCACAAAGTCACATCATACTGTCAGTAGGCTTTTCCTCATTTTATGTATGTTATCACAAAGTCACATCATACTGTCAGTAGGCTTTTCCTCATTTTATGTATGTTATCACAAAGTCACATCATACTGTCAGTAGGCTTTTCCTCATTTTATGTATGTTATCACAAAGTCACATCATACTGTCAGTAGGCTTTTCCTCATTTTATGTATGTTATCACAAAGTCACATCATACTGTCAGTAGGCTTTTCCTCATTTTATGCATGTTATCACAAAGTCCCATCATACTGTCAGTATGTTAGCACAAAGTCCATGCTAAAGCCAATTAGAAAGATATACAGACTATTGTTAATCATTTGAGGTCTGAAGCCTGCATTACCAATTTTCAGCATAGTAAAAACCCATATTATTCAGAGTTAAAGGGACATGAAACCCATCATTTTTCTTTCATAATTAAAATAGAGCAGGATTCTTCAAACCATGGGTCAGGACCCATTACTGGGTCACAACACCATGTGTACTGGGTCCCGACTTGTGTGTGTGTTGTAGGAGTGTGTGTGGTGTATTGTATGAGATTGTGTGTGTGCTGTGCATGTGTTGTGTATGAGAGTGTGTGTGTGTTGTATTAGTGTGTGTGTTATATGAGAGAGTGTGTGGTATGTGTGTTGTATGAGTGTGTGTGTGTGTGGTATGCGTGTAATATGAAAGTGTGTGTTATGAAAGTGTGTGTGTGTATGTGTGTGTTGTAAGAGTGTATGGGGTGAGTGTGTGTTATATGAAAGTGTGTGTGTTGTATGAGAGTGTGTGTGGTATGTGTGTTATATGAAAGTGTGTGTATTGTATGAGAGTGTGTGTGGTATGTGTGTTATATGAAAGTGTGTGTGTTGTATGAGAGTGTGTGTGGTATGTGTGTTACATGAAAATGTGTGTTGTATGAGTGTGTGTGGTATGTGTGTTGTATGAGAGTGTGTGGTGTGTGTGTTGTATGAGAGTGTGTGTGTTGTATGAGAGTGTGTGGTGTGTGTGTTGTATGAGAGTGTGTTATTACGTTTTACAACGCTTTCAGATTTTACTACAATCAGGAATAAAGCATGCACATATTTTAGTTTCTTTGCCAAAAATTGCAGCTATCATGTTGTTTATTTCTTACGAAATTATTTCAAGACCAAGTATAAAAATTGGGTCCCAAAGGTATGTGGTATCTTGGCACTGGGTCTTAGGGGGAAAAGTTTGAAGAACCCTGAAACAGAGCATACAATTTTAAACAACTTTCCACTTTACATCTATTATTTAATTTGCTTAATTCTCTTGATATCCTTTTTTGAAGAAGCAGCAATGCACTACTGGGAGCTAGTAAATGCATTGGGTGAGCCAATAACGTGAAGTATACATGTGCAGCCACCAATCAGCAGCTACTGAAAATACTTAGGTATCCTTTTCTATAAAGAATACCAAGAGAACAAAACAAATTAGATAATAGAAGTAAATTGGAAAGAAAATGTATGCTTACCTGATAAATGTATTTCTTTTTTGACACAATGAGTCCACGGATCATCTTAATTACTAATGGGATATTCACCTCCTGGTCAGCAGGAAGCAGCAAAGAGCACCACAGCAAAGCTGTTAAATAGCTCATCCCTTCCCTCCCACTCCAGTCATTCGACCTAAGTTAAGGATAGAAAGGAAAAACCAAGGTGCAGAGGTGTCTGAAGTTTACAATAACCAACAACCTGTCTTACAAGAACAGGGCGGGCCGTGGACTCATCATGTAAAAAAAGAAATACATTTATCAGCTAAGCATAAATTTTCTTTTCTTTTTTATGACACGATGAGTCCACGGATCATCTTAATTACTAATGGGATTCAATACCCAAGCTAGAGTACACAGATGATATAGGAAGAACAAGACAGGGAACCTAAACGGAAGGCACCACTGCTTGAAGAAACTTTCTCCCAAAAGCGGCCTCAGCCGAGGCAAAAGTTTCAAATTTGTAGAATTTTGAAAAAGTGTGAAGAGAAGACCAAGTTGCAGCATTGTAAATCTGTTCCACAGAAGCTTAATTTTTGAATGCCCATAAGGAAGCAACAGCCCTTGTGGAATGAGCCGTAACTCTCTCAGGAGGTTGCTGTCCAGCAGTCTCATATGCAAAACGTATGATACTCTTCAGCCAAAAAGAAAGAGAAGTAGCCGTAGCTTTCTGTCCCTTACGTTTTCCTGAGAAAATCACAAACAAAGAAGAAGACTGACGAAAGTCCTTAGTCGCCTGCAGGTAAAACTTTAAAGCACGGACAACATCCAAATTGTGCAGAAGTCGTTCTTTCTGAGAAGAAGGATTAGGACACAAAGAAGGAACAACAATCTCCTGATTAATGTTCCGATCAGAAACAACCTTAGGAAGGAATCCAAATTTAGTACGTAAAACTACCTTATCTGAATTGAAAATAAGATAAGGAGACTCATACTGCAATGCCGAGAGCTCTGACACTCTCCGAGCAGAAGAAATAGCAACAAGAAAAAAAACTTTCCAAGATAACAACTTAATATCTAAGGAATGCATGGGCTCAAACGGAACCCCTTGAAGAACCTTGAGAACTAAATTAAGACTCCATGGAGGAGTAACTGGTTTGAACACTGGCCTGATCCTGACCAAGGCCTGACAAAATGATTGTACATCTGGGACATCCGCCAGACGTTTGTGTAACAAAATAGAAAAAGGCAGAGATTTGACCTTTTAGGGAACTTGTCGATAATCCCTTCTCCAAACCCTCTTGGAGAAAAGACAAAATTCTAGGAATCCTAACTCTACTCCATGAGTAGCCCTTGGATTCGCACCAATAGAGATATTTACGCCAAATCTTATGGTAAATATTTCTAGTTACAGGCTTACGAGCCCGAATCATGGTCTCTATGACCATGAGTCAGAAAACCCCCGCTTGGATAAAATTTAGCGTTCAATCTCCAAGCAGTCAGCTTCAGAAAAACTAGATTTGGGTGAAGAAAGGGCCCCTGAATATGAAGGTCCTTCCTCAACAGAAGTCTCCAAGGTGGCAGAGATGCCATCTCCACCAGATCTGCATACCAAATCCTGCAGGCCAAGCTTGAGCTATGAGGATCATCGATGACCTCTCCTGTTTGATTAGAGCAATGACCCGAGGAAGAAGAGCAAACGGAGGAAATAGGTATGCTAGACTGAAGGTCCAAGGGACTGCCAGAGCATCTATCAGTTCCGCCTGGGGGTCCCTGGACCTCGACCCGTATCTCGGGAGCTTGGCATTTAAGAGCCTTTATCCTATCCTGGCTCTCATCCAAAGAAGTTTCTGTCCTGAGAGCCTCAGATAGTGCATCAAACCAATACGCCGCTGCACTAGTGGCGGTAGCAATACACACAGCTGGTTGTAATTGCAGGCCCTGGTGTACAGTGTGTACTGGTGTGTTTTGAGTAAACCCTCTAACTTTTTGTCCATAGGATCTTTGAAGGCACAACTATGGGAATAGTAGTTCTCTTAGCTAAGGTAGAAACGGCCCCTTCCACCTTAGGCACTGTTTGCCAAGCCTCTTTGATAGAGTCGGGTATGGGAAACATCTTCTTAAAAATAGGAGAGGGAGAAAAAGGTATGCCTGGTCTCTCCCATTCCTTAGCAATTATTTCAGAAGCTCGGTCAGGGACCGGAAACACATCTGTCGAGGAAGGAACCTCGAAATATTTGTTCAGCTTACTAGACTTCTTAGGAACAACCACTACCGTGGAGTCACTGTCGTCCAAAGTAACTAAAACCTCCCTAAGTAACAGACGGAGGTGTTCTAGCTTAAACCTAAAAGATACAACCTCAGAATCAGCCAGAGGAATTACACTTTCTGAATCTGAAATTTCACCTTCAGATGCTACAGCGGTATCCTCCTCTTCGGGCTTCTGGGAGGGCACCTCAGAAATTGCAACAATTGCATCAGAAACCTCACTTACTAAATGTCTGATTTTCCTTTTTACGCTTTCCCTGCAACATTGGAAAAACAGACAACGCATCAGAAATTGTAGAAGACATGAGAGAAGCTATGTCTTTTAAGGTAACTCCAGCCGGAGCTAGAGCTGAAGTTCAGGGCACTGCTAGTGAGGGCGGTAAAATTTGGGATGCTTGGGGAGAAAGCTGCGGCATATATTGAACCTCGTCATAAGACTATTGGACAGTATCCGCTTTAGAGAAATTTTGCTCAGAAAAAATATTTTCCCTATAATTTAAAGTCCTCTCAATACATGAGGGACAGAAAGGGATAGGTGGTTCCCCATTTGCATCAAAACACAAGGAGCAAGTGACATCTTGCAAGTCTCCTTGGTCCATACTGATCACAATGAGTAAATTAATAAATAAAAAATCTCAAAAATGAATTAAAAGTTTTGTAATGAAAAAACGTTACTGTGTCTTTAAATTTAAACAGGTAACTTTTTTACCCAACTATGTCAATTATGAAAATATCACAATTTGAACACTACAGACACCTTTACACCTCAGTAACCCTGCTGAGGTGCCTACCTGACTGCTAAACAGGAGTCAATGTCCCTTTTCTTGTGGTGCAGGAACGATCCGGACCTCAGCAATAAGAATAGTGCCAACGGATAATGCTAGAAACGCCTGCTTTACTGGAAACCATGCGTTTCTAGTGACACGCTACTGAACTGAAGCTCTGCCGTCTCTGATACGGAAGAAATGTCCCGGACTAATGCGCAATGAAAGTGGTGCGCAAAACCAGTAAGGACCACCCATCATGGGCGTTACTATATGCACCTCGATCAGCCTGTTTGCTAAGTAAAGCCGTCGGGAGACACAAACCACCAGAGCAAATGTAAAAGCTTTACTCCCGCCCCCAGTGCCTGCAGATATGGCTGTCTAAAATCCTCTCCAGTCTAGGAGAGTCTGTAGTCCCCAAACATAAAGCGCCCCTTCCTGTATGAGCCTTATATGTTAATTTTTCCAATAAATGTGCACACCTTTATCTCTGAGATGCTTGTTTCCTTGGCCCCAGAATAAAAAAGCAGCACTTACCTTGTATCTGCCTGACAGCAAGGCAGCTCACAGGCTTGAGAGGTCCTATCCCTTACATTGACCTGTGGAGAAATAAAAGTCTGAGTAAATTTACCTCAAGCTATAGGAGATAGGGCAGCATGAAATACATGGGAGGCGCAGTGAGAATTATGTCCCACAAGTTCCCATTGCTCTAAAGCCACCACTGCTCTACTGAAGAGACTGATATGGACTACGGCTATAATCTAGGACAAAGCAGCACAATCTTGCACTACTTTAAAAATAATAAACTCTTGATTGAAGAATCTTATCTAACACCTCACTTTACCTCTTCCTATCACTAACGTAGGCAAAGAGAATGACTGGAGTGGGAGGGAAGGGAGAAGCTATTTAACAGCTTTGCTGTGGTGCTCTTTGCCGCCTCCTGCTGACCAGGAGGTGAATATCCCATTTGTAATTAAGATGATCCGTGGACTCATCGTGTCATAAAAAAGAGAAATTGTTTAACCCCTTGAGTGCTAACAACGGCTCTGAGCCGTCACAGAGTTTCCCACTCTGGTGCTAACGACGCCGTCGCTAGCACTCTCCCACCTTGAGGGAGATTTGGGGGCTCCCACTCGCTCCTACCCCGGCAATCGGGCCTGCATAGTGACAGGCATCGCCGGGGCTTCACGTTATGCACGGTGATGTCACGCGCAATGACGTATAGATAGAAGCAGGGGGCATGCTGCTTAGAAGCCTGTATCTCAGGCATCTAAGCAGCTACAGACCCCCAAGAACCACTGTTGGAAAGGTAATTGCCTAACATTTACAGTGTAAGTCTTGGGGATCTGAAAAAAAAAATAAGTAAAAATAAAATATATATTTTAAAAAATATAAAACTAAAAAAAAACTAAAAAAGCTTAGCACCCAGGTGGGAAAGTGCTTAGCACTCAAAGGGTTAAAATCTCATGCTCTATAATGAATCATGAAAGACAGAAAAACCTTGGGTTTCATGCCCCTTTAAATTACAATAAATTGTGCAAAATAAACCGTATATTGCAAAGTTGCATAACTAAACATTTTATATTGTGATCTCAATCACAATATGCCCCTTTATAGCATTTATGTCTATATGTGTGTACATATATATTAAAGTGATGGTAAATCCTAGCGTTTGTAAAACGCTAGGATTTACCAATGGAACAAATAAAGGAGACTTTAATTTATGAAGTATAAAATACTTCATGCTGAAAGCTCCTTTTTTGTTTGCAGCATTAGCCGCACTGAGCTGCTAAGGCAATCTACGGCAGAATGGTATTTGACTGAGAGGTGACGTTTCCACCTCTTATTTTATTTATTTATTTTATTTATAAAATATTTTACCAGGAAGGATACATTGAGATTTCTCTCGTTTTCAAGTATGTCCTGGGATCACAATACATTGCATTGATACAATAGGGTACAATAAAATACAAAAACAATAATAATACACAATATATGCAAACATTTAACATAGAGCAGGTATGAAATATTTAATCAACCATGACAGGAGCTTTCTGTTTTGAGATATGTAGAGAGGGATCTCTTAAAGTATATTAGGCTTGGGGAAGGTTTGAAAGTGTGAGGGAGGTCATTCCATAATTGTGGTGCTCTGTAGGAAAAGGAGGATCGAGCTGCTTTCTTTTTGTATTGAGGCAAGCTAAATAATGTGCTGGTACTGGATCGGAGGTTATAGGAGGTGGGAATAGCAGGGGAGAACATTCTGCTCAGGTAGGGTGGGAGCTTCCCAGAAAGGCTCTTAAAGACAAGGCAGGAAAGATGGAGGGTGCGTCTGGATTCCAGCGACAGCCAGTTTAGTTCTTTTAGCATGTCACAATGGTGGGTCCTGTAGTTACATTGTAGCACAAAGTGGCAGAATGAGTTATATAACGTATTTAGTTTATTAAGGTGAGTTTGCGGAGCAGGTGCATATACTATGTCCCCATAATCCAAGATAGGCATCAGGATTTGCTGTACAATCTTTTCCTTTACTGTAGGGCTGAGGCAAGATGTGTTTCTGTACAGGGCACCTAGTTTTGGATAAAGTTTAGAGGCAAGTTTTTCTATGTGGAGTCCAAAATATAGATTGGGGTCTAACAACATACCTAAGTATTTAAAAGAGTGGACTGCGGTCAGCGTGCAATTGGATTTTGTTTTGATGCGAAGATGGGAATTTTGTAATTTTTGTATTTTAGGTCCCGTTCCAAAGATCATTGTGACCGTTTTGTCAGTGTTTAAGAAGAGTTTGTTTTTCGAGATCCACTTTTCTACCTCTGTGAACTGGTCTTGGAGCACTGCTTCAAGCTGCGGCAGATCAGATTTGTTTGCATAGATTACCGTGTGAGTTTTTTAGTTTGAGAAGTAGTATGTCATGGTCCACTGTGTCAAAAGCCTTTGCAAAATCAAGGAAAATAGCTCCAGTTAGGTCTCCTTGTTCCATGCCAGTTTGGATGTCGTTGCAAACTTTTAGGAGGGCAGTTGTAGTGGAGTGATTCGGTCTAAAACATGATTGATCAGGGGTCAGATAGTTAGAAAGTTGATAATACTCGCATAATTGCATATGGACGCATTTTTCTAAGATTTTTGACAATACAGGGAGCAATGATATAGGACGATAGTTAGAAACCAAGGTTAACTCCCCACTTTTATGAATAGGCACTACTCTTGCAGTTTTCCAGAGTTTGGGTATGTATCCAGATACCAAGGATTCATTAATTAGGGTTGTGACAGGCTTAGCAATTGCCGGCGCACTGAGCTTCAACAGCATTGCTGGGATTTGATCAGGTCCTGACTGGTTTTTCAGTTTTAGATTATTGAGGTGTTTCTTAATGACATTGAAGGGTACAGGTCTAAAATTGAACTTTTCTATATTGGGTCTTTGCTGTTAAAGTGGGGCCTGATCCACATTTGTAGCTTCAGGATGCGTGCCATTTATTAGTTTGTCAATCAGGGTGGTGGAGCATCTGACAAAATAATTGTTAAAGGCATTTGCTACTTCTAAGGGGAGTTGCAGGTTTTGGTTATCCACATTGACAGCGGAGGGTTGGGAGTGGATTGGTGGATTTTGTAAGTTATTTATGCGTTTCCAAAACTTTCTAGGGTTAGATATATTATTGTGCAGATTTTCACAGAAATATTGCGCCTTAGCCAATTTTGTTTGTTTAGTACATATATTTCGCCATTGTCTATATACACAGTGATCATTCATGTATGCTTGAACTTTGACCACAATGAATCCCGAAATTGGTACATTTGAATGAGGTCAGCTGTGATTTAATTCAAGTGTGCTCCTTTTACTCTCACCTTACGCAGCGGTGCATGTAAATTCCAAACTTGTAGGAGTTCAGACTGAAAGAATTCAACTGCAGAGTCTAGATCTGGGATTAGGTTTAATCTGTGCCAGGGGAGGTTCTTGATGTCATTTAGAAATGATTGAAGATTAAATTTTTCTTAGCCAATAGCCTTGCAGGAAATTTGAGGCCTGTCACTTTAATGTTTTTATATGTATATATATGACTGTAAATACATATATACACACACATAAATACAATAATATATATATATACAAATTCAAAATAACGTGCACTCCATTAATCACAGTCCAATTGCCATGGTGCTGCATACACAGTACATATCCTTTCCAGATCTCCTTATTAGTAGAAGAAATGCTGCACTCACCGGTCTTGTAGTAAAAAGTTTCTTTAATGCAAACAAATGACAAGATCCATCACACAAATACCCCAGACGTTTCGGTGCGCCTCTGGCACCTTTCTCAATGGGCTGGTCAGAGGATTGGAAAGCAAGCCCATTGAGAAAGGTGCCATACATACAAATACATCTTTAGCAATGTATGTGTCTCAATGTCAAAGCCATTTGCCTGCCTTTTTTTTCTAGCACCCGAGATCTCATATCTTTTGAACCCTTTAAAATGTTTTTTGTGCAATATTTTTTTAAAATATTTTTTTATTAGACTTTCGGCTAGATTAGGAGTTTTGCTTTATGAGTATAACGCTGCTTTTTCACTACCGCTGCTATTACGAGTCTTGTAGGTACAGCTGTACTGCACCTTTCAAAAAGTCCTTTTTCAATGGGACTTCCATAGCGCCGGTATTACGAGTTTGCCTGTCCGGCCAAAAAGTGAGCGGTACAGCCTATAACTACAAGATCCATACCGTCATCTGAAAGTCAGTAGTTATGAGTTTTACGTTACAGAGCTGTACCATAAAACTCATAACTAAAGTGTTACAAAGTACACTAACACCCATAAACTACATATTAACCCCTAAACCGAGGCTCTCCCGCATTGCAAACACTATAATAAATGTATTAACCCCTAATCTGCCGCTCCGGACATCGCCACCACTATAATAAATATATTAACCCCTAAACCGCCGTACTCCCGCATTGTAAACACTAGTTAAATATTATTAACCCCTAATCTGCTGCCCCCAATGTCGCGGCCACCATACTAAAGTTATTAACCCCTAAACCGAACCCTAAGTCTAACCCTAACATAACCCTAACACAGGGATATGCAAGGTGTCCGTACACGGACAATGGTGTCCGTGACTGGCCCTTGCAGTGTCCGCCAGCTGTTTTGTGGTGGGGAGAGAGCAGTTAATACTGGTTCTGACTCCCTCCTTGACAAACGTGGCACCAAGTTTTGCAGGGTTGGGGACGCCCATGTGATGCCACTCAGTAGCAGGGAAGTGAGAGAGAGGGAAGAAGCAAGCTGCCTGCAGTGCAACTTGTGTCAACAACCCCTGAGTCATGAGCAGTCCCGATTCCTTGATCTGAGCAGCAGCGTAGTGCTGGTGTCTGTGTGTAAAAGACCGCTGCCTACTCTGAAAAACCTAACCAAGTAAGTAACCAACCATGATGATCATGTGATTAACATCAAGGTGGGTTGGTAGCTTTGGTCAGGAGCTGCAGAGCCCCCAAGCAGCCTCTTTAAACTGACTGAAAGAACAAAATCAATCCTGGGATTGAAGAAAGTGTACACTTGTTTAGCACTCTTTCCCTAATTAATGGTGGCAATAATTGAACAGTATATGGGTATACTAGAGAAGGAGATGTACTTGGATTTTTTAAAATATAACCTTTATTGGGTAATTTAAAATAAAAACACAAACAAAATCACACACATACAGTTAAGTTAAAAATACAGGTTTGGGTCAATTGGTTTAATTTAATAATCTTGGATTTGGAAAGGAGTTGTGGCATACACAAGGTATGATTCAAATAGAATAATTCTCTATTTGGAGTATTGAGTAGAAGTCCAATAGGGAACTTATATTCTTCACACTTGTATTCTGATAGTTGGAACTTTTGACCACTTTCTTGTGGACTTTGCTATATATTTTTTATCTCTATTTCAAGGTGGGGTCCCAAGTTGTAACACTTTTACATTTAAGAACTAGCAGTTATCAGGTTGGTACTATATATGGAATTATATATGTCACTGTCTGGGGACTCCAGGTGGAAGTTTCTAGTTACTTGTGAGATGCTTTGTATCTTCTTGTCTATTACACTATGCGTGAATTATATGCATCAATTTTTTTGGACTTCCAATTTTGTTCCTGGTGTCTAGTATATTGTTCCATATATCTGAGACATTGTAAACTGCTATAGTAATGAATGCAGTATAGTGTTCCCCCTGGGGTAAATAATACCAGCAGTCTATAAACGTGTTTAAAGTAATGAACTTGCGTCTGCTACTATTATATCTTCTGTATATACATGCTACCGATGTATATCTTAAGTGAGTTTGAAGAAAATATTAACTGGGCTCTCAAGCCTGTTTGAGAGTTTGCCACTTGTATAGAGCTAGGTTGATCTAAAAGTTCTTTTATTCCTTTTTTCTATACAGATTTTTTTATTCTCTTGGCATAGATTTTAGTGAATTACGTTTTCTAAAATAAAAGGTCACTTTGTATCTGGCCAAGTAGAAAATAAGTTGCTTGATTCGCCAGGTGAAAAAGATGTTAGTATATTATTGTAACCTAACTCAACTTAAAAATTGTCCTTTGATTTAGCACAACTTATATTTTCTCAATTTTGTAATGTATGTTCAGTATTATGGTACAATATCTGGACAGAGTTTCTTTTACTTTACTTTGTATTTGAATCTCTTTCTGATGATAATATTTAAAATAGACTGTTAGGTAGTTAAATCTTAGGAAACACTGTCTGAATTGTTCTTATATGTCACTACTATATGATAGTATTTCACCGGTAACTTCTTACTGCTGTTTGAATGATTAGTAAGACTATACAGACTGTATATTCATAAAGGGTGAGAAAAATATATCCCTACTGCATCTTAGCGCTAAATATTACTGGTAACTTCTTATGGTCATTAGGCAGAATAGAGAGAGTATTAAGACTGTAAGTTCATATAAGGTACATATGATAATGTTATGGATGTTTAGATTAACAGTCCGTTGATTCTACTCCGTATTTAAAGTGTCTTATTCACATATGGTGGTTATAACAGTGACAACAATCTCTAGTCATTCATAAGAGTATAGTATGTTTGTTACAATTAAATTAGGTTGGTGCGATATACTGATTTCCCAGCCCCTTATTGTTAGTCTAGTAATAATTTGTTTTGCTGCTAGTAGCAAATTAAGTGATTGCTGCTGTTACCAGATGGATCCCAACTCTGAGGACTTATCCACATATAGCGGTTATAGTAATAACTTAAGTGCACCAATCAAGGTGAATTTTGTATCTTATTTTTGGTTACACTGTTGCTTAAATTGTTCCATATTGTATATCTATCTTCAGGCAGTCTAAGTTCTCATGAACACTACCATAGATATAAACTAATTGGTTTTGTTTTTAATGTATAATATATTCGTTTTCAAGTCTCATATCTATGGCTTTATCAATAGACTTTACTGCCGGTAATAAATTAAATCTACCTTGCTATTTGCTCGATAGGACCCAGCTCAGGGGTCAATTAATTTGTCTATGTTTCCAAATCTGCCTTGCTATGTGCTCGATAAGACCCAGCTCAAGGGTCGATTCATTTATCTGTATTTCCAAATCCTAATGTCTAAATATGTTAGACCGACATTCCTGCTATTTAAAAAATGCTAACATGCATTCACACCAAACAATTCCCTGACATGTTTCGCCACTAACGTGGCTTTCTCAAAGGGTACGGCGCGGCCGAATCTGTGTCTTTTTATTGGCCTGCACTACCCCTCCCCTTTGACGTCTTTAGACGAGTTGAGGGATTCGTTACAAAGAACCAATTGCTCCCTGTGAAAGAGCTTGTATATGTGCAAGGGAGAATTTGATAGGACGAGGCTGTCTTGTCATTTCTACAATGTATATGTGATTTTCAAAACGAAAATTATTTTATTTCAAAAAGAGAATTATAGTTTGAGGTAAAGCACAATCTTCCGCTATTTCATTGGATATTGTAGGGAGATATTAATCACATATTGATGGTTAAAATAAACGGCTTGTTATTTATGATGCTTTTGTGTTATTTTCACTTATCTTGTCACTCTCTGCACTTAAAGAGTAATGTAGATATATGAATCGGGGAGAATTTATTACAGGAGTGGGAGCTTATATCAGAGTGTGATCTTAGGCTCTAATGTATATTAGTCATACTTGAGGATAATAATTTTTATACTGTAAGGTATCATACATAATAGCGATTGTAAGAATAGGACAATACATTCTGACATAGTCTGTGTGGTTACATGCTGATTATCCCTGCTTTGCATGTTTGTAAAGGATATTGAGTATGATGATCAGAGAGAATTGTAGTCTGAAAAGGTCATTCTAGACTAGTCTGAATGTCTTTGAAAATATGATACAAACCTCTAATACTAGGATATATATTTATAGTTTATACTTATGAGGTGCAAATGTGTACGGTTTACAATGAAAGGGAGGTGTAGTTTTAGGATGTCTGTGTGATGTGACAATGAGTGGTCTTAGCGATTGCTAAGTGGCCAGACTGAAATATTCATCTTATAAAGGGTGGTGAATAAAATAATGACATTGACAATAAGTTCTGTTACTGACAGATAAGGTGTCAAAGTACGATTTAAAGTAACAGAGTGAACATTTAACGTGAATGTGCTCATTTGGAATAATGTGGACATAAACTCGTGTTGACAAATATAAATAAAATCTAGAGCTCTAAGCTAAAAAATGCTCTATGTAAGTGAGGAATTGGGAGTGGAGGTTAAATGTTGTGCCATGGAAAAGAATGTGCTAGTGACAGTGTATATAAATAAAAGTGGCTTTGTTAAATCAATAGTGCTTAAGAATTTGGTTGTTTTCCTTTTTTATTTTTGATCATATTTTCTACTTCTTGTTGTTCACTAAGAATTCTCATCTTCTGCCCCTCTTAAAGATATGAAAAATAATTATTGTGTTCATTTAGGCCATTAGGTTGTATGGAATTAAGCAAATAGATCCATCTGCTTTCATATTGCAGTAAGCTTGTTTCCTTGTCTCCTCCTCTGATTCCAAAGTTAATTTTTTGTATACCACAGCAACTAAGTTCTTCAGCTTTTCCTTGATGAAATTTATAGAAATGTTGTGCTACTGATGAAATAGCCTTTTTGTTTTTTAGGTCTTTGGCTGCATTTCTGATGTTTCGCACATGTTCCTGTAGCCTCGTGCGCAATTTACGTATCGTCATTCCGACATAGATTTTTGGGCATTTACATTGCAAAACGTAGATTACGCCTGTGGTGTTACAATTAATAAAACATTTGATTTGATGTTTTTTATCAAATCTATCTGTGATTGTTGATGTTTTTTTCAGAAATTTACAGCTGATACAATTTCCACATGGATAGGAACCAGGTTGTATGCTGCTGGTTGTAGATTTCTTTTTGCGAGTGTAGTGACTGGGACTTACTAAGTCTTTTAGATTTTTTGTGCGTCGGTAACTGATGTCAACTCTGGGTCCTATAAACTGACCTAGAGTGTTGTCTGCTTGCAGGATGTGCCAATGTTTGTTGATTATGTCAATTACCTCTTTGCTTTGTGCATTGTAGGTTAAAACTAATCTAGTTTTATTGTCATTTGTGCGAATCTTAGGTTTCAAAAGATTCTGACGTTCTGTTTTTCTTGCCTTGTTCTTTGCTTTTTTGATTAGAGTTTTACTGTACCCCCTCTGGCTAAGACGATCTGTTGTTTCCTGAGCTCTGATCTTATATAACTCCGGTTCTGAACAGTTTCTTTTGACCCTTAAGAACTCCCCGGTTGGGAGAGATTTAATAGTGCAAGGGGCATGGGCACTAGTATTGTATAGGATAGGGTTGGTAGCTGTCTTCTTTCTATACAAATCTGTCCCTAACATGCCATTGTTTTTTTTGAAAATTCTCAAGTCCAAAAACGAGATTTCAGTCTGGCTGGATTCGTAAGTCAGTTTAATATTCAAATTGTTTCGGTTTAGGGTCGTCAAAAATGTGTCCAGTTTTTCTTTGGGTCCTTCCCAGATTAGCAGGATGTCATCTATATATCTTAGCCAGAGGGGGATATGTCGAGTGAACTCGTCGTTATCGTCAATGAAGACAGTACTGTGCTCCCACCAACCTAAGAATAGGTTGGCGTAAGTTGGTGCACAAGCTGTCCCCATGGCTGTCCCCCTTGTTTGCAGATAGAATTGGTCATTAAAAACGAAGTAGTTCTTTTTAAGTACAAATTCAAGTAATTTCAAGACAAAATTGTTGTGATTTTCATCTTCTTCTGATCCCAGATTCAGATAATATTGGACTGCTTCTAGTCCTAATTCATGTCTAATGCTGGTGTAAAGGGCCTCTACATCTGCAGTGACAAGCCATGATGTCGGTCCTAATACAATGTCTTGTAGGTGTTGAAGTGTCTCCATAGTATCCTTTATGTAAGATGGAATTTCTGTCAGAAATACTCTTAATCGCTGGTCGATATATTTACTGGCTTTTTCTGTCAAATTTTCGTTGCCTGATACTATTGGACGGCCTGGTGGATGTTTGGCATTTTTGTGCACCTTGGGAATTAAATAAAAGGTGGCAATTTTTGGATGGTTTACAGTCAGGAATTTTTTCTCTTTTTCACTGATAATGTTGTTCATCTTGGCTTGAGTAATGAGATCTTTGTATTGTGTGAGGAATTGTTCTGTTGGGTTGCTCCACAGTTTTTTATAGCAGGTTTCATTAGTTAACTGTGTGTTTGCCTCTTTTAAATACATCTTAGTGGGCCAGAGAACAATATTGCCACCTTTGTCCGCTTGGCGGACTATGATGTCATCCCAATTTTGAATTTCGGCTAGAGCTAGTTTCTCTCCTTTAGTTAAATTAGTTGGGGGAGATTTGACTTGTAAATCGGATATTTCTTTGCAGACAATGTTATTAAAGATTTGAATACTCGGGCTTGTGGAAGATTTAGGTATGTACTTAGATTTATTGATCAAATTATTTCGCCAGTTACTACTGCCTTCTGTTTCATTTTCTTTTAATAGATCTTCTAGGTCTTGTAGTACTGTTAAATCCTCTATAGTCCATTGATTGTCTGAGCCTGGTTCTTTCTGATTTTTTATGTCTGCATATTGTTTACGTAACAGTAATTTTCTTAGATATAATTGTATATCCTTTATGTTTTCAAACTTGTCGAGTGTGGTACTTGGGCAGAAAGATAGACCTTTGGCTAATAATGATAGGTGATCTTCAGACAGCATTTTGTTAGATAAATTCAACACTTTCATTGCTTCATTTTGATTTTGGAGAAAGGACTGGGGCTCCTTTTGTAAGGTTTGTTGCTGTGTCTGGTTTCTCTGACACTTCTGGTTCTTGTTAGTTTTTTGTTTGCTCCCCCTACCTCTTCTGGTGGGTCTGGATTTATATTGGTACCTTCCTCTAAAAAACCTTTCCTCTTTCTGTTTTCAGATTGTACTGGGGCAGAGTTAGTAGGTCGCTCAGGGGTTACTTCGTCTATAGGGTTATCAGATTCTTCACCCTCTGTTTCAGTGTCACTTTGTATGAAAGTCACTCTTTGACGATTTATAGGGGTATTAGGATTGAATTTTCTTTTCCATCTGTATACCCTATTATTTTGGAAATCTTCAACATCCCTATTTAATTTTCCCATTTTGGTTTGTTTGATTTCTGCCTCATATCTGTCCAGTTCTTTTTGGTATTTTTTATAGGAGGTTTCAAAATCTTTAAGTGTCTCAAATTGTTTCAGTTGTTCATTCTGTGATTTTATTAATTCTTCTAGTCTATCAAATTCTGCAGTATCATGTTTAATGAGAATATTCATTAATTTGTTAGAACACTCAGACAGCGCTTCCTCCCATTCTATAGTCAGTTCTTTTTGCTTAAATTCAAATGCAGGAAAGAGTTGTATTCTGAGTCCTCTGGGAATCAATTTCCGTTCTATGTACTTATCAAAGAAATGGTGATTCCACCATACTTTGTCTTGTTTGTAAAGATTTTTATGGAGTTCACGTAGTAATTGATCCAATCTATCTGATGTTGGTTCTGTATTGAGTGATTGTGGTTCATTAAAGACTTCTTGAAAGTCTATTAGACGTTTATTATTTCTAGTTATCCTGTCTTGTTCCAATTTGTTTGCCATATTTTTAATCTTTGTATTCACAAGTGCGTGCTCTATTAGTGTGACCTAGCTTACTAGGGAAAGGATTCAACAACGAAAAACAAAGTACTAATGGCACTGCTGAAATTTGGCAATTAGGGTATCCTGTTAATGTCTGGGTTTATTGATGGGATATAATATCCACCAATTTATATTTTTGGCCCAGATTGAGTATATTGCAAAGTGGCTGAGGTGCTGTGTACTGGTTTGAACAAAAGAACAAAATCAATCCTGGGATTGAAGAAAGTGTACACTTGTTTAGCACTCTTTCCCTAATTAATGGTGGTAATAATTGAACAGTATATGGGTATACTAGAGAAGGAGGTGTACTTGGATTTTTTAAAATATAACCTTTATTGGGTAATTTAAAATAAAAACACAAACAAAATCACACACATACAGTTAAGTTAAAAATACAGGTTTGGGTCAATTGGTTTAATTTAATAATCTTGGATTTGGAAAGGAGTTGTGGCATACACAAGGTATGATTCAAATAGAATAATTCTCTATTTGGAGTATTGAGTAGAAGTCCAATAGGGAACTTATATTCTTCACACTTGTATTCTGATAGTTGGAACTTTTGACCACTTTCTTGTGGACTTTGCTATATATTTTTTATCTCTATTTCAAGGTGGGGTCCCAAGTTGTAACACTTTTACATTTAAGAACTAGCAGTTATCAGGTTGGTACTATATATGGAATTATATATGTCACTGTCTGGGGACTCCAGGTGGAAGTTTCTAGTTACTTGTGAGATGCTTTGTATCTTCTTGTCTATTACACTATGCGTGAATTATATGCATCAATTTTTTTGGACTTCCAATTTTGTTCCTGGTGTCTAGTATATTGTTCCATATATCTGAGACATTGTAAACTGCTATAGTAATGAATGCAGTATAGTGTTCCCCCTGGGGTAAATAATACCAGCAGTCTATAAACGTGTTTAAAGTAATGAACTTGCGTCTGCTACTATTATATCTTCTGTATATACATGCTACCGATGTATATCTTAAGTGAGTTTGAAGAAAATATTAACTGGGCTCTCAAGCCTGTTTGAGAGTTTGCCACTTGTATAGAGCTAGGTTGATCTAAAAGTTCTTTTATTCCTTTTTTCTATACAGATTTTTTTATTCTCTTGGCATAGATTTTAGTGAATTACGTTTTCTAAAATAAAAGGTCACTTTGTATCTGGCCAAGTAGAAAATAAGTTGCTTGATTCGCCAGGTGAAAAAGATGTTAGTATATTATTGTAACCTAACTCAACTTAAAAATTGTCCTTTGATTTAGCACAACTTATATTTTCTCAATTTTGTAATGTATGTTCAGTATTATGGTACAATATCTGGACAGAGTTTCTTTTACTTTACTTTGTATTTGAATCTCTTTCTGATGATAATATTTAAAATAGACTGTTAGGTAGTTAAATCTTAGGAAACACTGTCTGAATTGTTCTTATATGTCACTACTATATGATAGTATTTCACCGGTAACTTCTTACTGCTGTTTGAATGATTAGTAATGCCAAGAGAATAAAAAAATCTGTATAGAAAAAAGGAATAAAAGAACTTTTAGATCAACCTAGCTCTATACAAGTGGCAAACTCTCAAACAGGCTTGAGAGCCCAGTTAATATTTTCTTCAAACTCACTTAAGATATACATCGGTAGCATGTATATACAGAAGATATAATAGTAGCAGACGCAAGTTCATTACTTTAAACACGTTTATAGACTGCTGGTATTATTTACCCCAGGGGGAACACTATACTGCATTCATTACTATAGCAGTTTACAATGTCTCAGATATATGGAACAATATACTAGACACCAGGAACAAAATTGGAAGTCCAAAAAAATTGATGCATATAATTCACGCATAGTGTAATAGACAAGAAGATACAAAGCATCTCACAAGTAACTAGAAACTTCCACCTGGAGTCCCCAGACAGTGACATATATAATTCCATATATAGTACCAACCTGATAACTGCTAGTTCTTAAATGTAAAAGTGTTACAACTTGGGACCCCACCTTGAAATAGAGATAAAAAATATATAGCAAAGTCCACAAGAAAGTGGTCAAAAGTTCCAACTATCAGAATACAAGTGTGAAGAATATAAGTTCCCTATTGGACTTCTACTCAATACTCCAAATAGAGAATTATTCTATTTGAATCATACCTTGTGTATGCCACAACTCCTTTCCAAATCCAAGATTATTAAATTAAACCAATTGACCCAAACCTGTATTTTTAACTTAACTGTATGTGTGTGATTTTGTTTGTGTTTTTATTTTAAATTACCCAATAAAGGTTATATTTTAAAAAATCCAAGTACACCTCCTTCTCTAGTATACCCATATACTGTTCAATTATTGCCACCATTAATTAGGGAAAGAGTGCTAAACAAGTGTACACTTTCTTCAATCCCAGGATTGATTTTGTTCTTTTGTTCAAACCAGTACACAGCACCTCAGCCACTTTGCAATATACTCAATCTGGGCCAAAAATATAAATTGGTGGATATTATATCCCATCAATAAACCCAGACATTAACAGGATACCCTAATTGCCAAATTTCAGCAGTGCCATTAGTACTTTGTTTTTCGTTGTTGAATCCTTTCCCTAGTAAGCTAGGTCACACTAATAGAGCACGCACTTGTGAATACAAAGATTAAAAATATGGCAAACAAATTGGAACAAGACAGGATAACTAGAAATAATAAACGTCTAATAGACTTTCAAGAAGTCTTTAATGAACCACAATCACTCAATACAGAACCAACATCAGATAGATTGGATCAATTACTACGTGAACTCCATAAAAATCTTTACAAACAAGACAAAGTATGGTGGAATCACCATTTCTTTGATAAGTACATAGAACGGAAATTGATTCCCAGAGGACTCAGAATACAACTCTTTCCTGCATTTGAATTTAAGCAAAAAGAACTGACTATAGAATGGGAGGAAGCGCTGTCTGAGTGTTCTAACAAATTAATGAATATTCTCATTAAACATGATACTGCAGAATTTGATAGACTAGAAGAATTAATAAAATCACAGAATGAACAACTGAAACAATTTGAGACACTTAAAGATTTTGAAACCTCCTATAAAAAATACCAAAAAGAACTGGACAGATATGAGGCAGAAATCAAACAAACCAAAATGGGAAAATTAAATAGGGATGTTGAAGATTTCCAAAATAATAGGGTATACAGATGGAAAAGAAAATTCAATCCTAATACCCCTATAAATCGTCAAAGAGTGACTTTCATACAAAGTGACACTGAAACAGAGGGTGAAGAATCTGATAACCCTATAGACGAAGTAACCCCTGAGCGACCTACTAACTCTGCCCCAGTACAATCTGAAAACAGAAAGAGGAAAGGTTTTTTAGAGGAAGGTACCAATATAAATCCAGACCCACCAGAAGAGGTAGGGGGAGCAAACAAAAAACTAACAAGAACCAGAAGTGTCAGAGAAACCAGACACAGCAACAAACCTTACAAAAGGAGCCCCAGTCCTTTCTCCAAAATCAAAATGAAGCAATGAAAGTGTTGAATTTATCTAACAAAATGCTGTCTGAAGATCACCTATCATTATTAGCCAAAGGTCTATCTTTCTGCCCAAGTACCACACTCGACAAGTTTGAAAACATAAAGGATATACAATTATATCTAAGAAAATTACTGTTACGTAAACAATATGCAGACATAAAAAATCAGAAAGAACCAGGCTCAGACAATCAATGGACTATAGAGGATTTAACAGTACTACAAGACCTAGAAGATCTATTAAAAGAAAATGAAACAGAAGGCAGTAGTAACTGGCGAAATAATTTGATCAATAAATCTAAGTACATACCTAAATCTTCCACAAGCCCGAGTATTCAAATCTTTAATAACATTGTCTGCAAAGAAATATCCGATTTACAAGTCAAATCTCCCCCAACTAATTTAACTAAAGGAGAGAAACTAGCTCTAGCCGAAATTCAAAATTGGGATGACATCATAGTCCGCCAAGCGGACAAAGGTGGCAATATTGTTCTCTGGCCCACTAAGATGTATTTAAAAGAGGCAAACACACAGTTAACTAATGAAACCTGCTATAAAAAACTGTGGAGCAACCCAACAGAACAATTCCTCACACAATACAAAGATCTCATTACTCAAGCCAAGATGAACAACATTATCAGTGAAAAAGAGAAAAAATTCCTGACTGTAAACCATCCAAAAATTGCCACCTTTTATTTAATTCCCAAGGTGCACAAAAATGCCAAACATCCACCAGGCCGTCCAATAGTATCAGGCAACGAAAATTTGACAGAAAAAGCCAGTAAATATATCGACCAGCGATTAAGAGTATTTCTGACAGAAATTCCATCTTACATAAAGGATACTATGGAGACACTTCAACACCTACAAGACATTGTATTAGGACCGACATCATGGCTTGTCACTGCAGATGTAGAGGCCCTTTACACCAGCATTAGACATGAATTAGGACTAGAAGCAGTCCAATATTATCTGAATCTGGGATCAGAAGAAGATGAAAATCACAACAATTTTGTCTTGAAATTACTTGAATTTGTACTTAAAAAGAACTACTTCGTTTTTAATGACCAATTCTATCTGCAAACAAGGGGGACAGCCATGGGGACAGCTTGTGCACCAACTTACGCCAACCTATTCTTAGGTTGGTGGGAGCACAGTACTGTCTTCATTGACGATAACGACGAGTTCACTCGACATATCCCCCTCTGGCTAAGATATATAGATGACATCCTGCTAATCTGGGAAGGACCCAAAGAAAAACTGGACACATTTTTGACGACCCTAAACCGAAACAATTTGAATATTAAACTGACTTACGAATCCAGCCAGACTGAAATCTCGTTTTTGGACTTGAGAATTTTCAAAAAAAACAATGGCATGTTAGGGACAGATTTGTATAGAAAGAAGACAGCTACCAACACTATCCTATACAATACTAGTGCCCATGCCCCTTGCACTATTAAATCTCTCCCAACCGGGGAGTTCTTAAGGGTCAAAAGAAACTGTTCAGAACCGGAGTTATATAAGATCAGAGCTCAGGAAACAACAGATCGTCTTAGCCAGAGGGGGTACAGTAAAACTCTAATCAAAAAAGCAAAGAACAAGGCAAGAAAAACAGAACGTCAGAATCTTTTGAAACCTAAGATTCGCACAAATGACAATAAAACTAGATTAGTTTTAACCTACAATGCACAAAGCAAAGAGGTAATTGACATAATCAACAAACATTGGCACATCCTGCAAGCAGACAACACTCTAGGTCAGTTTATAGGACCCAGAGTTGACATCAGTTACCGACGCACAAAAAATCTAAAAGACTTAGTAAGTCCCAGTCACTACACTCGCAAAAAGAAATCTACAACCAGCAGCATACAACCTGGTTCCTATCCATGTGGAAATTGTATCAGCTGTAAATTTCTGAAAAAAACAACAACAATCACAGATAGATTTGATAAAAAACATCAAATCAAATGTTTTATTAATTGTAACACCACAGGCGTAATCTACGTTTTGCAATGTAAATGCCCAAAAATCTATGTCGGAATGACGACACGTAAATTGCGCACGAGGCTACAGGAACATGTGCGAAACATCAGAAATGCAGCCAAAGACCTAAAAAACAAAAAGGCTATTTCATCAGTAGCACAACATTTCTATAAATTTCATCAAGGAAAAGCTGAAGAACTTAGTTGCTGTGGTATACAAAAAATTAACTTTGGAATCAGAGGAGGAGACAAGGAAACAAGCTTACTGCAATATGAAAGCAGATGGATCTATTTGCTTAATTCCATACAACCTAATGGCCTAAATGAACACAATAATTATTTTTCATATCTTTAAGAGGGGCAGAAGATGAGAATTCTTAGTGAACAACAAGAAGTAGAAAATATGATCAAAAATAAAAAAGGAAAACAACCAAATTCTTAAGCACTATTGATTTAACAAAGCCACTTTTATTTATATACACTGTCACTAGCACATTCTTTTCCATGGCACAACATTTAACCTCCACTCCCAATTCCTCACTTACATAGAGCATTTTTTAGCTTAGAGCTCTAGATTTTATTTATATTTGTCAACACGAGTTTATGTCCACATTATTCCAAATGAGCACATTCACGTTAAATGTTCACTCTGTTACTTTAAATCGTACTTTGACACCTTATCTGTCAGTAACAGAACTTATTGTCAATGTCATTATTTTATTCACCACCCTTTATAAGATGAATATTTCAGTCTGGCCACTTAGCAATCGCTAAGACCACTCATTGTCACATCACACAGACATCCTAAAACTACACCTCCCTTTCATTGTAAACCGTACACATTTGCACCTCATAAGTATAAACTATAAATATATATCCTAGTATTAGAGGTTTGTATCATATTTTCAAAGACATTCAGACTAGTCTAGAATGACCTTTTCAGACTACAATTCTCTCTGATCATCATACTCAATATCCTTTACAAACATGCAAAGCAGGGATAATCAGCATGTAACCACACAGACTATGTCAGAATGTATTGTCCTATTCTTACAATCGCTATTATGTATGATACCTTACAGTATAAAAATTATTATCCTCAAGTATGACTAATATACATTAGAGCCTAAGATCACACTCTGATATAAGCTCCCACTCCTGTAATAAATTCTCCCCGATTCATATATCTACATTACTCTTTAAGTGCAGAGAGTGACAAGATAAGTGAAAATAACACAAAAGCATCATAAATAACAAGCCGTTTATTTTAACCATCAATATGTGATTAATATCTCCCTACAATATCCAATGAAATAGCGGAAGATTGTGCTTTACCTCAAACTATAATTCTCTTTTTGAAATAAAATAATTTTCGTTTTGAAAATCACATATACATTGTAGAAATGACAAGACAGCCTCGTCCTATCAAATTCTCCCTTGCACATATACAAGCTCTTTCACAGGGAGCAATTGGTTCTTTGTAACGAATCCCTCAACTCGTCTAAAGACGTCAAAGGGGAGGGGTAGTGCAGGCCAATAAAAAGACACAGATTCGGCCGCGCCGTACCCTTTGAGAAAGCCACGTTAGTGGCGAAACATGTCAGGGAATTGTTTGGTGTGAATGCATGTTAGCATTTTTTAAATAGCAGGAATGTCGGTCTAACATATTTAGACATTAGGATTTGGAAATACAGATAAATGAATCGACCCTTGAGCTGGGTCTTATCGAGCACATAGCAAGGCAGATTTGGAAACATAGACAAATTAATTGACCCCTGAGCTGGGTCCTATCGAGCAAATAGCAAGGTAGATTTAATTTATTACCGGCAGTAAAGTCTATTGATAAAGCCATAGATATGAGACTTGAAAACGAATATATTATACATTAAAAACAAAACCAATTAGTTTATATCTATGGTAGTGTTCATGAGAACTTAGACTGCCTGAAGATAGATATACAATATGGAACAATTTAAGCAACAGTGTAACCAAAAATAAGATACAAAATTCACCTTGATTGGTGCACTTAAGTTATTACTATAACCGCTATATGTGGATAAGTCCTCAGAGTTGGGATCCATCTGGTAACAGCAGCAATCACTTAATTTGCTACTAGCAGCAAAACAAATTATTACTAGACTAACAATAAGGGGCTGGGAAATCAGTATATCGCACCAACCTAATTTAATTGTAACAAACATACTATACTCTTATGAATGACTAGAGATTGTTGTCACTGTTATAACCACCATATGTGAATAAGACACTTTAAATACGGAGTAGAATCAACGGACTGTTAATCTAAACATCCATAACATTATCATATGTACCTTATATGAACTTACAGTCTTAATACTCTCTCTATTCTGCCTAATGACCATAAGAAGTTACCAGTAATATTTAGCGCTAAGATGCAGTAGGGATATATTTTTCTCACCCTTTATGAATATACAGTCTGTATAGTCTTACTAATCATTCAAACAGCAGTAAGAAGTTACCGGTGAAATACTATCATATAGTAGTGACATATAAGAACAATTCAGACAGTGTTTCCTAAGATTTAACTACCTAACAGTCTATTTTAAATATTATCATCAGAAAGAGATTCAAATACAAAGTAAAGTAAAAGAAACTCTGTCCAGATATTGTACCATAATACTGAACATACATTACAAAATTGAGAAAATATAAGTTGTGCTAAATCAAAGGACAATTTTTAAGTTGAGTTAGGTTACAATAATATACTAACATCTTTTTCACCTGGCGAATCAAGCAACTTATTTTCTACTTGGCCAGATACAAAGTGACCTTTTATTTTAGAAAACGTAATTCACTAAAATCTATGCCAAGAGAATAAAAAAATCTGTATAGAAAAAAGGAATAAAAGAACTTTTAGATCAACCTAGCTCTATACAAGTGGCAAACTCTCAAACAGGCTTGAGAGCCCAGTTAATATTTTCTTCAAACTCACTTAAGATATACATCGGTAGCATGTATATACAGAAGATATAATAGTAGCAGACGCAAGTTCATTACTTTAAACACGTTTATAGACTGCTGGTATTATTTACCCCAGGGGGAACACTATACTGCATTCATTACTATAGCAGTTTACAATGTCTCAGATATATGGAACAATATACTAGACACCAGGAACAAAATTGGAAGTCCAAAAAAATTGATGCATATAATTCACGCATAGTGTAATAGACAAGAAGATACAAAGCATCTCACAAGTAACTAGAAACTTCCACCTGGAGTCCCCAGACAGTGACATATATAATTCCATATATAGTACCAACCTGATAACTGCTAGTTCTTAAATGTAAAAGTGTTACAACTTGGGACCCCACCTTGAAATAGAGATAAAAAATATATAGCAAAGTCCACAAGAAAGTGGTCAAAAGTTCCAACTATCAGAATACAAGTGTGAAGAATATAAGTTCCCTATTGGACTTCTACTCAATACTCCAAATAGAGAATTATTCTATTTGAATCATACCTTGTGTATGCCACAACTCCTTTCCAAATCCAAGATTATTAAATTAAACCAATTGACCCAAACCTGTATTTTTAACTTAACTGTATGTGTGTGATTTTGTTTGTGTTTTTATTTTAAATTACCCAATAAAGGTTATATTTTAAAAAATCCAAGTACACCTCCTTCTCTAGTATACCCATATACTGTTCAATTATTGCCACCATTAATTAGGGAAAGAGTGCTAAACAAGTGTACACTTTCTTCAATCCCAGGATTGATTTTGTTCTTTTGTTCAAACCAGTACACAGCACCTCAGCCACTTTGCAATATACTCAATCTGGGCCAAAAATATAAATTGGTGGATATTATATCCCATCAATAAACCCAGACATTAACAGGATACCCTAATTGCCAAATTTCAGCAGTGCCATTAGTACTTTGTTTTTCGTTCTTTAAACTGACTGCTCTGACTCCCATCATTCTCAGACAGTATCAAGTGTCCCAGCAGCAGGAGCCTCCAGGATTCTATTAAAATAATCCTAGGGGCTCCCAGTGAACGTGTTAGCTGAAGAGTTAAAACAGGCTCTCTGCAGGCAATAGAACTAGGAGAGCTGTTAACATTTCTGTCCTGCTTGTGCTCAGGTGGAATTCAGTCCTGCTTCACCAAAGATACATATTTTATTTCTGGGTGCTGATGGGCTGTACATGAAAAGTGCTGCCCATACTGTATGGAGCATTGATATGCTGCAGGGGGGATATTCAGAGAGGGAGGGATTATAAAGCAACTGCTCTGACTAGTTAATTGGTGTCTGTAATGCCGCTCTCCTGACTTAAAGAAATATAGAATGTGTCAGGTAGATAGGAACCATTCTGCCCATCTAGTCTGCACAATTTTCTGAATACTTTCATTAGTTCCTGGTCTTATTTTATATCTAGCATAGCCTTATGCCTATCCCATGCATGTTTAAATTACTTCACTGTCTCTACCACTTCTGCTGGATGGCTATTCCACCATGCATCCACTACCCTCTCGGTAAAGAGATTGTTTTTTTTATGTTTTTAATTTGAAATATACCTTGGTGTCCTTCACTAAGGTCTGTACTTTGGAAAATGTCCGCTGCAGCCTTGGTCCGTGCCTATCCCTGCCCTAACAACCACTAACTTTAACATAATTAAAATAATTCCAAATAAAAATTACAATTAATACCTAAATTATTCCTATTTAAAACTAAATAAATACTTGCCTGTAAAATAAAACCTAGGCTAGCTACAATATAACTAATAGTTATATTGTCTCCAGCTTATGTTTTATTTTTATTTCACAGATAAGTTTGTATTTATTTTAACTAGGTTGATTAGTTAGTAAATAGTTATTAACTATTTACTAACTACCTAGCTAAAATAAATACAAAGTTACCTGTAAAATAAAACCTAACCTGTCTTACAGTAAAACCTAACTTTACACTAAAATACTAAAATTAAATAAATTAAATAAAAAAAAACAATTATCTAAATTACACAAAATAAAAAAGAAATTATCAAATATTTAAACTAATAACACCTAATCTAATAGCCCTATCAAAATAAAAAAGCCCCCCCCCAAAAAAACCTAGCCTACACTAAACTGCCAATTGCCTTTAAAAGGGCCTTTTGCTGGGGAATTGCCCCAAAGAAATCAGCTCTTTTACTTGTAAAAAAAAACAAAAAAAAACACTTTTTAAAACCCACCACCCACACAACCAACCCCCCCAAATAAAAACCTACCAAAAAAAACTAAGCTCCTCATTGCCCTGAATATGGCATTTGGATGGACATTGCCCTTAAAAGGGCATTTAGCTCTTTTACGGTGCCCAAAGTCCCTAATCTAAAAATAAAACCCACCCAATAAACCCTTAAAAAACCTAACACTAACCCCCGAAGATCCACTTATAGTTTTTGAAGACCGGACATCCATCCTCATCCAGCCGGGAGAAGTCTTCATCCAAGCTGCAAGAAGTCCTCAACGAAGCCTGGAGAAGTCTTCATCCAAACGGCAAGAAGTCGTCCTCCAGGCAGGCAGAAGTCTTCATCCAGATGGCATCTTCTATCTTAATCCTTCCAACGCGGAGCGGCTCCATCTTCAAGACATCTAGCGCGGAGCATCCTCTTCTTTCGATGGCTATTGAAGAATTCATTTTCACTTTAAATGACGTCATCCAAGATGGCATCCCTTGAATTCCGATTGGCTAATAGAATTCTATCAGCCAATCAAAATTAAAGGGTAAAATATCCTATTGGCTGATGCAATCAGCCACTAGGATTGAGCTTTAATACTATTGGCTGATCCAATCAGCCAATAGGATTGAGCTCGCATTCTATTGGCTGATAGCCAATCAGAATTCAAGGCACGCCATCTTGGATGACGTTATTTAAAGGGAAAATTCATTCTTCAATAGCATTCGAAAGAAGAGGATGCTCTGCGCCGGATGTCTTGAAGATGGAGCCGCTCTGCGTCGGAAGAATGAAGATAGAAGATGCAGTCTGGATGAAGATTTCTGCCCGCCTGGAGGACGACTTCTTGCCGCTTGGATGAAGACTCCTCCCGGCTTCATTGAGGACTTCTTGCAGCTTGGATGAAGACTTCTCCCGGCTGGATGAGGATGGATGTCCGGTCTTCAAAAACTGTAAGTGGATCTTCGGGGTTAGTCTTAGGTTTTTTTAAGGGTTTATTGGGTGGGTTTTATATTTAGATTAGGGAATTTGGGCAATATAAAAGAGCTAAATGCCCTTTTAAGGACAATGCCCATCCAAATGCCCTTTTCAGGGCAATGGGAAGCTCAGGTTTTTTAGGAAGGTTTTTTTGGGGGGGTTGGTTGCGTGGTTGGTGGGTTTTACTGTTGGGGGGTTGTTTGTATGTTTTTATTACAGGTAAAAGAGCTGATTTATTTGGGGCAATGCCCCACAAAAGGCCCTTTTAAGGGCTATTGGCAGTTTAGTTTAGGCTAGGGTTTTTTTTTATTTTGGGGGGGCTTTTTTATTTTGATAGGGCTATTAGATTAGGTGTAATTAGGTAAAATATTTGATCATTTATTTTTTATTTTGTGTAATTTAGTGTTTATTTTTTTGTAATTTAGTTAATTGTATTTAATTAATGTAATTTATTTAATTTTAGTGTAATGTTAGGTGTTAGTGTGAGGCAGGTTAGGTTTTATTTTACAGGTAAATTTGTATTTATTTTAACTAGATAGTAAATAGTTAATAACTATTTACTAACTAGTCTACCTAGTTAAAATAAATACAAACTTAGCAGTGAAATAAAAATAAAACCTTAGCTAGCTACAATGTAACTATTAGTTATATTGTAGCAAGCTTAGGGTTTATTTTATAGGTAAGTATTTAGTTTTAAATAGGTATTATTTAGTTAATGATAGTAATTTTTATTTAGATTTATTTTAATTATATTAAAGTTAGGGGTGTTAGGGTTAGACTTAGGTTTAGGGTTAATATATTTATTTAATATTAGTGATGTGGGAGGCCAGAGGTTTAGGGGTTAATAACGTTAGTATAGTGGCGGCGACGTTGGGGGCGGCAGATTAGGGGTTAATACATTTATGTAGGTGGCGGTGACGTTGGGGGCGGCAGATTAGGAGTTATTAAATTTATGTAGATGGTGGCGACATTGGGGGCAGCAGATTAGGGGTTAATAAGTGTAGGTAGGTGGTGGCAACATTGGGGGCAGCAGATTAGGGGTTAATAAGTGTAATGTAGGTGTTGGCGATGTCGGGGGCAGAAGATTAGGGGTGTTTAGACTCTGGGTTTATCATTTATGTTAGGGTGTTAGGTGTAAACATAAATTTTCTTTCCCTATAGTAATCAATGGGGCTGCGTTACGGAGCTTTACGCTCCTTTATTGCAGGTGTTAGGCTTTTTTTTAGCCGGCTCTCCCTATTGATGTCTCTGGGGAAATCGTGCACGATCACGTAAAACCAGCTCAAAGCAGCGCTGGTATTTGTGTGCGGTATGGAGCTCAACGCTGCCATATTGCCTGCTAATGGCCGGGATTTTGCAAACCTGTAATAGCAGCGCTATTAAAGGTGAGCGGTGGAAATAACTTGCAAGTTAGTAGCGAGCCGCTCAAAACGCAAAACTTGTAATCTGGCTGATGGTTATTTACCTGCTCTCATCCAAGGTAATCCAGAAAATCTGGCCTGTTGGGGAGGCCTGGGGACAGGTTTGAAAAACACTGCCCTAGATCAAAATAAATGGCAACTGATATTAAAGGGACTGTTAACAAGGATTATTTTTTAGGGAATAGGGATTTAATCTTGCTGCAAGTCTTTTAATTTACGTTAAAGATTTTGATAGGCATCACAGTAGAAACTTTTCAAAAAGTAAATTAAAACATTTGCAGCAAGAACATTAGATTAAAATCACTAATTACCTAAAAAATATTTAGTGTATTTTTTAATGCATGTTAAATAAAACACCCTAACAGCTCACTTGCATATGAATAATACTTTTGCAATTTAGGGCCAAATTAAACAAGCAAGGGTTACATTATTAACCTTTCAGCATCTGCATAGCAGGAGTCAGGACATAGTTATTCTAAACTGCACAAATACTGTAATCCACACCAGAAACAACACAAAATATTAACCCCTGCCAGGCTTCTGAACAGCATCAAACAATTCATGAAATACAGCTCCCACCCTTCTAGTACTGCTGCACCATTATATCAGAAAGTCACAGGCAGATGCAGTTTGTTTGCCATACACTTAACAGTAAAATCTCTCAAATAAAACAGTGATAGATTTCTAAAAAAGTTTTCTAATGTCTGTATATTACATAGAATGCTCGTTTTCAAACAGAAAAATAAAGATGCACATTTCAATTGTATTTGGATTATCCCTTTAACATTTAAATCTAGTTGTGTTTGTATGTTCTGTGTAATGCAGTACCAGGTGACTTACTAATGCTGCTAAACAAATTATTAGTGTATAATTCCGATTATCCTAATATTATGACGGAATAATCTAGATTTTATTAAAGAGACAGAGATAAATATTTTGCTTATAACTTTTCTTTACTGCTCAACAGATTTTTAAAGTATAACACATAAACTGCCATAAATTAAAAGAAAAAACATAAATATAACATCCAATGAGATTAGGATAACAAAGGTCAGTATTTGAATGTCCAGTAAAACGGTTAATAGGTATAAATAGTCCAAGTAGACAGTTAAACATCCTCTTTTCTGTTTGATGTGATGAAGAAGAAAATTATTGGAAGAAGGAAGAAACAAAATTCAGAAAATATGCAACACATGCTGAAAAAATACAACAATGACAAAGCCAAACGAATCCCTTGTGGAATTAACGGGTTAGTCAAACTTGATCTCGAAGACAACTTTGGAGTCGATGAATTCAGAAAATCTGAAGAGAAATCTATAGAATCTTCTCTCTTAAATTCCTGGAGTTGAAGAAGGTGGAGCTGAAAATATATATAAAATTATTAAATATAATAAATATAAAATATAGGGAGGGAATAATAAACAATGAAAGAGGTGGGAAAATATTCGTCTCTGTCTCTTTAATAAAATATAGATTATTCCGTCATAATATTAGGATAATCTGAATTTTATTACAAGGACAGAGACTTCATATTTTGCTAGTTTAAAGCAAACAAACAATTAGGATACCAGGTGGTGTGGAATAGAGGAAATAGGTTTAAAATAAAATTGACGAAAAACAGAGTCAGAGGACCAATCTGCTACATTTAAAATATCTTGTAAAGACGCAGATTTTGAGAAAGCCTTAGAAGCTGAGGTTCCTCTAACTGAATGTGAAGTAAAAAATGTATCCACACCAGCTTGCATCATAATCCATTTAACCCACCTACTAATAGTAGTAGAGGAAACAGGTAAATGAGGAAGAGAAAAAGAAATTAAAAGTTGACTAGAAGAAGAATTTAGAAGAGAAATAGTTCTAGATTCACAGATTTTAAGACAAGATACAACACAAAGTTTAGGCTGTTCATAGGAATAAGGATAAAATATAGAAGAAGTTTTAGTACGTCTAGACAAGGAAAAAATGTAACCATGAGGAGAAAACATCTTTGCATCATAATCTATAGCTCTAACATCTGAAATTCTTTTACATGAAAAAAGACATAATAATGTAGCCAGTTTGCATGTAAGCTGTTTTAATGATAAATCAGAGTTATCAGGCCAAGATTTAAAAAGGTTAATAACTAAGTCTACATCCCAAAAATATTTGTATCTGGGTACTGGAGGTTTTTTAACTCTAATAGCTTTCAGAAGTTTACATATAGTAACATGTTGACCAATAGGAATATTATGAAGAAGTTCATGTCCAGCTGAAATAGCAGAACGTGCAACATTAATTGATCTGTAAGCCAAACCAGCCTCAAATAAAGAAGTGAGATAATTAATAACTTAATTTAAAGGGGCTGAAAAGGTATCCAGACTCCTGATGTCGCACCAGCTAGACCATTTAGACCAGGAGGAAAGATAACATTTTTTGGTTCCTGGTGCCCAAGACTCTTGAAGGAGGAGTTTAGCTACTGACAAAAGACCATCGGAGGACCAGGATCCCCTGAAATGTTCCAAGCAATAAGTTGAAGGGAACCTAGAAGAATTAGTTCGTGAAACTCTCCTATGGGATTTGTGAGGAGGTCTTGTTGAAGAGGGATTAATACTGGAGGAAGGAAAGACATTTCCAGAAGAGAAGGGAACCAAGATTGGGTTGGCCACCAAGGAGTTATTAGAAGAAGAGACAATAGATTGCTTTTCACAAATGAGATTGTTCGAGGAATCATCGAAAAAGATGTAAATGCATAAGCTCCTTTGACTGGCCAGTGTTGCAGGAAGGCATCTGTCGCTAGTGCTTTGGGATCTGGTCTCCAACTGAAAAAAGGGAGAACTTGAAAATTCAGACGAGAGGCAAAAAGATCTATAGAAAAAGGACCTCTCAGAGATTGTAAAATAAGGAAAATATTTCTGTTCAATTTCCAGTCGCTGGCATCCGACAAATATCGAGAACCCCAATCTGCAGCTTGATTGTTGAGACCTGGCAGATATTCTGCTTGTAGAAAAATATTTTGAGAAAGACATTGATGAATAAAATCCTTGGTAAGATTGGATAAAATCTTTGAAGTTGTACCTCCTAAACGATTGACAAATTTGACTGCTGAAATATTGTCCATCCGAAGGAGAATTGAAACTGGTTGATTGTTTTTTACAAAACTTTGGACTGCAAATAGCCTGCTAAAAGTTCTAAACAATTGATATGGAGATTCTTCTCTGGACAAGACCATTTTCCTCCTGTAATATGAGGGCCACATCTTGCACCCCAACCTGATTTGTTTGCATCTGATTCCAGGATAATGTCTTGTGATTTCCCGAAAATTGCTTTGCCATTCCATGCTTCTATGTTTGCAAGCCACCATTGTAATTCTATTCTGGCTTCCTCTGATAAAGAGATTTTGTGAAAATAGGAGAAACCTTAACGAAGGTATTGAATCTTCAATCTTTGAAGAACTCTGTAATGAAGAGGAGCTGGAAAAATAGCTTGAATAGAAGCTGACAAAAGTCCTATAATTCGAGCAAGAAAGTGAATAGGAAAAAGGTCTCTTTTGAGAAGATACATAATTTCTTTCTTTATTTTCTTTATTTTGTCTAATGGAAGACTCAATGTAGCAGATTGAGTGTTGATATGAAAACCTAAGAAAATAAGATTCTGGGAAGGAATAAGAACAGATTTTTTGAAATTTATGATAAAACCTAAGTTCTGAAGGAGAGATATAGTGAGATGTAAATGATCTAGAAGTTGAGAATAATCTTGGTGGAGTAAAAGGATATCGTTCAAATAAATAATTAGACGAACACCTCTTGTCCTCAACCAAGCTACAACAGGTTTTAAAACTTTCGTAAAAGCCCAAGGAGCTGAAGAAAGACCAAAAGGGAGACAAGAAAATTGCCAAACACAATCTTTCCAAAGGAAACAAAGATAATTTCTGAAATCTGGATGAATAGGAATGGTTAGATAAGCATCTTTTAAATCTAGGCGAACCAACCAATCGAAATCTAGAAGACAATCTCTGAGAAGATGAAAACCCTCCATTTTGAAGTGATTGTATTCTAGAAAACAATTTAAATCTCTTAAATTTATTACAGGTCGAAAGGATCCTTCTTTCTTCTTCACCAGAAACATATTGCTGATGAAGGAGTTTGAAGGGAAAGGTACTTTTTCTATGGCTTCTTTTTCCAAGAGGTCTTGTAGTTCTAGATTCAAAAGGGACAGATCCGATTGGGAAAATTTTATTGGAGTTGGAAGAAATGTTTGAATTGGAGGGGAAATGAAATTTAAATGAAGACCTGTAATAGTCTGGAGAACCCAAGGATCTGAAGTAATAAGGTGCCAATTTTGAATAAAAAGGCCTAATCTTCCTCCTATTCTTTTTTTGGGAAAAAGGAATGAATAGAGAGATGTGAGAACTTACCTGAGAAAGGTCTGCGGGATGATCTGTATCTGAAGTTTCGACTTGCCCATTGTCTGTTCATTGATGGGAAAAAATTTGAATGGGATGTTGCTGGAGTGGGCATATTTTGAAAATAGGACCAAGAGATTGCTGGGGTACAGCTGGGAAAGCGGCCCCTGCCTTTCCCAGCCCTGTCAAAAATTCTATTTTGTTGAGGATAAAATATCTTCCTAGTGTTCATTTTAATTTTATTGAGAGAATTAAAATTATTAACATAATGACCTAGTTCTTTCAGTCCAGCGTCACCAAAGAGTAACCCATTAGCTTTAGGGCCCATCTCAGTTAAGGCGAAGTCAGAAATTTTAGGTTCAATACATCTTAAAACAATACGTCTACGTTGGGAGGCTAAGGACGTATTGGCGTCACCTAATAAATAAACAACTCTCTGAATCCATTCTCTTAGAATGTATGGATCAACTTGTGAGTCTAAAGAAATGGCCTCTTCAAAGATTTCAAACAATTTTGTTACAGGTCCTAGAACATCAAGTAATTTATCTTGGCATGCTTTTAAGTATCGGTCAGGACCTTTTCTTAAATTAAAATCTTTTGAACCAATAAATTTTAATAAATTTACATTAATCTCTGGTGTTAAATGAGTATTATGAGGAAGGTCAGGTCTGGGACATTCTGCCTTCAAAGTAGATTTTGTTTTCTTAGATAATGGTTTCCTGATATAATAATCTAGGGACTTTGCAACTCGTTTAGATGGTCTCCATTGGGAGGATCTAGGGTGTTGGAGTTCATCAGGATCAGTAAATAAATCTCCTTTATTATCAAAGTTTAGTTTTAGGAGAATTAGAAAATTTTCTCTTTTTCTTTTTAGATTCTTCTTCAGAAGAAGAATCAATAATATCTGTAAAATTATTATCATCATTATTATCATCATTATCATCATTTTTAAATTCTTCATCAGAAAAATCATAGGAGTCATTCGACTCAGTTGTAGAAACTAAGTCTACATGTTTCTGTAATCAACAATTTTTTGAAATTGAGAAGTAGATTCAGAATCAGATTCTGATTTAGAAATATCATCATGTTTTTGTAATGCAGAATCTTTATTGTCTGAACAAGGCAGACGTATAACAGACTTTAATTGTCTTTTAGATTTTTTTAGGTAAAGGTTTATTTAAATGTTTTGTTTTCTTATATGTCTTTTTATTAACAGCAGGCTGAGAACTGTTAACTGAAGCAATAACACGTTGCATCTGTTCAGACATTTGCTGTTTGAATTTCTCCATAGATTGAATAATATTACTTAAATTTGTTTCATTTATAGATGGAGAAGTATCTTGAGACATGTTTAATTAAATAATAGAATAAATAATTGTAAAATAATTTTCAAAAGATATTTTAAAATATAATATATAATATATAAACAAAACTAAATACTTAAACTAAATAAATTAGGCAGAAAGATCCTTTAAAATCGCTAAACGATTGAGTAATTTATAAACAAAAGAACAAATATTGAAACAATTGTTGCTAATCTTATATATCACATTAAGCAAAGAAAAACTGTCAAAGTCCTGTCAGGGCGGAACCGAGTGAGGTAATGAAGGAGGCGGGAGATCGTTTGTGAGAATAACATAGAAAGGAGGCGGGAAAATGAGTCCCGTGACATAGGAAGGAAGAAAGCAAAAGAAAATGGCGGCCGGAGGCAGAAAACAGACAGAGGGGAAAGCGATATGAAGAGCAGGGAAACAACAGTAGTAAAAAAATGTAATAAAGGGCTTAGAGTAAAATGAAAATAATACTATGCTATACAAAAAACGAATGTAATAACGGGTTCAAAACGAAAGAAATGATAATAATTAAATTGGAAAAATAAATGTTATTCTGAAAGTAAAAACGGCAGTAAAATATAAAGGCAATATCATGAAAATACACACATAGAAATAAATATATATATAATATGTGTAAAAGAAACGAAAGGGAAAAAGTTTTTAATAACAATAAATGAGAGCAATAATAATAATACTCATCTTGCAGAGCAGCAAAAGAAAAGAGTATGTTTAACTGTCTACTTGGACTATTTATACCTATTAACCGTTTTACTGGACATTCAAATACTGACCTTTGTTATCCTAATCTCCTTGGATGTTATATTTATGTTTTTTCTTTTAATTTATGGCAGTTTATGTGTTATACTTTAAAAAGCTGTTGAGCAGTAAAGAAAAGTTATCAGCAAAATATGAAGTCTCTGTCCTTGTAATAAAATTATATGTTACACATGTGTGCAGCGCTAGTGAGATAGTTGTGTTTGTATGTTCTGTGTAATGCAGTAGCAGGTGGCTTACTAATGCTACTAAACAAATCATTAGTGTATAATTATATGTTACACATGTGTGTGTGCGCAGCGCTAGTGAGATAGTTGTGCCTCTATGTTCTGTGTAATGCAGTAGCAGGTGGCTTACTAATGCTGCTAAACAAATCATTAGTGTATAATTATATGTTACACATGTGTGCAGCGCTAGTGAGATAGTTGTGTTTGTATGTTCTGTGTAATGCAGTAGCAGGTGGCTTACTAATGCTGCTAAACAAATCATTAGTGTATAATTATATGTTACACGTGTGTGCAGAGCTAGTGAGATAGTTGTGTCTGTATGTTCTGTGTAATGCAGTAGCAGGTGGCTTACTAATGCTGCTAAACAAATCATTAGTGTATAATTATATGTTACAAATGTGTGCAGAGCTAGTGAGATAGTTGTGTTTGTATGTTCTGTGTAATGCAGTAACAGGTGGCTTACTAATGCTGCTAAACAAATCATTAGTGTATAATAATATGTTACACATGTGTGTGTGCAGCGTTATTGAGACAGTGGTGTCTGTATGTTCTGTGTAATGCAGTAGCAGGTGGCTTACTCATGCTGCTAAACAAATCATTAGTGTATAATTATACAGTATGTTTCACGTGTGCAGAGCTAGTGAGAGAGTTGTGTTTGTATGTTCTGTGTAATGCAGTAACAGGTGGCTTACTAATGCTGCTAAACAAATCATTAGTGTATAATTATATGTTACACATCTGTGTGTGCAGAGCTAGTGAGATAGTTGTGTTTGTATGTTCTGTGTAATGCAGTAGCACGTGGCTTACTAATGCTGCTAAACAAATCATTAGTGTATAATTATATGTTACACGTGTGTGCAGAGCTAGTGAGATAGTTGTGTCTGTATGTTCTGTGTAATGCAGTAGCATGTGGCTTACTAATGCTGCTAAACAAATCATTAGTGTATAATTATATGTTACACGTGTGTGCAGAGCTAGTGAGATAGTTGTGTTTGTATGTTCTGTGTAATGCAGTAGCAGGTGGCTTACTAATGCTGCTAAACAAATCATTAGTGTATAATTATATGTTACACATGTGTGCAGAGCTAGTGAGATAGTTGTGTCTGTATGTTCTGTGTAATGCAGTAGCAGGTGGCTTACTAATGCTGCTAAACAAATCATTAGTGTATAATTATATGTTACACATGTGTGCAGAGCTAGTGAGATAGTTGTGTTTGTATGTTCTGTGTAATGCAGTAGCAGGTGACTTACTAATGCTGCTAAAAAATCATTAGTGTATAATTATATGTTACACGTGTGTGCAGAGCTAGTGAGATAGTTGTGTCTGTATGTTCTGTGTAATGCAGTAGCAGGTGGCTTACTAATGCTGCTAAACAAATCATTAGTGTATAATTATATGTTACACATGTGTGCAGAGCTAGTGAGATAGTTGTGTTTGTATGTTCTGTGTAATGCAGTAGCAGGTGACTTAGTAATGCTGCTAAACAAATCATTAGTGTATAATTATATGTTACACGTGTGTGCAGAGCTAGGCCTAGATTTAGAGTTCGGCGGTAGCCGTGAAAACCAGCGTTAGAGGCTCCTAACGCTGGTTTTGGCCGCCCGCTGGTATTTGGAGTCAGTGATTAAAGGGTCTAACGCTCATTTTTCAGCCGCGACTTTTCCATACCGCAGATCCCCTTACGTCAATTGCGTATCCTATCTTTTCAATGGGATCTTTCTAACGCCGGTATTTAGAGTCGTTTCTGAAGTGAGCGTTAGACATCTAACGACAAAACTCCAGCCGCCGGAAAATAGCAGGAGTTAAGAGCTTTCTGGGCTAACGCCGGTTTATAAAGCTCTTAACTACTGTGCTCTAAAGTACACTAACACCCATAAACTACCTATGTACCCCTAAACCGAGCTCCCCCCACATCGCCGCCACTCGATTAAAATTTTTTAACCCCTAATCTGCCGACCGCCACCTACGTTATACTTATGTACCCCTAATCTGCTGCCCCTAACCCCGCCGACCCCTGTATTACATTTATTAACCCCTAACCTGCCCCCCACAACGTCGCCGCCAGCTACTTACAATAATTAACCCCTAATCTTCCGACCGCAAAGTGCCGCAACCTACGTTATCCTTATGTACCCCTAATCTGCTGCCCCTAACACCGCCGACCCCTATATTATATTTATTAACCCCTAATCTGCCCCCCACAACGTCGCCGACACCTGCCTACACTTATTAACCCCTAATCTGCCGAGCGGACCTGAGCGCTACTATAATAAATGTATTAACCCCTAATCCGCCTCACTAACCCTATCATAAATAGTATTAACCCCTAATCTGCCCTCCCTAACATCGTCGACACCTAACTTCAATTATTAACCCCTAATCTGACGACCGGAGCTCACCGCTACTATAATAAATGGATTAACCCCTAAAGCTAAGTCTAACCCTAACTCTAACACCCCCCTAAGTTAAATATAATTTAAATCTAACAAAATAAATTAACTGTTATTAAATAAATTATTCCTATTTAAAGCTAAATACTTACCTGTAAAATACATCCTAATATAGCTACAATATAAATTATAATTATATTATAGCTATTTTTGGATTTATATTTATTTTACAGGCAACTTGGTAATTATTTTAACCAGGTACAATAGCTATTTAATAGTTACCTAGTTAAAATAATAACAAATTTACCTGTAAAATAAATCCTAACCTAAGATATAATTAAACCTAACACTACCCTATCAATAAATTAATTAAATAAACTACCTACAATTACCTACAATTAACCTAACACTACACTATCAATAAATTAATTAAACACAATTCCTACAAATAAATACAATTAAATAAACTAGCTAAAGTACAAAAAATAAAAAAGAACTAAGTTACAAAAAATAAAAAAATATTTACAAACATAAGAAAAATATTACAACAATTTTAAACTAATTACACCTACTCTAAGCCCCCTAATAAAATAACAAAGCCCCCCAAAATAAAAAATTCCCTACCCTATTCTAAATTAAAAAAGGTAAAAGCTCTTTTACCTTACCAGCCCTGAACAGGGCCCTTTGCGGGGCATGCCCCAAGAATTTCAGCTCTTTTGCCTGTAAAAAAAAACATACAATACCCCCCCCAACATTACAACCCACCACCCACATACCCCTAATCTAACCCAAACCCCCCTTAAATAAACCTAACACTAAGCCCCTGAAGATCTTCCTACCTTGTCTTCACCATCCAGGTTCACCGATCCGTCCTGAAGAGCTCCTCCGATGTCCTGATCCAAGCCCAAGCGGGGGGCTGAAGAGGTCCATGATCCGGTCAAAGTCTTCATCCAAGCGGGGCAGAAGAGGATCTTCCATCCGATTGAAGCCTTCATCCAGGCGGCATCTTCTATGGTCTTCCATCCGGAGCGAAGCGGCAGGATCCTGAAGACCTCCAGCGCGGAACATCCATCCGGCCCGACGACTGAACGACGAATGACTGTTCCTTTAAGGGACGTCATCCAAGATGGCGTCCCTCGAATTCCGATTGGCTGATAGGATTCTATCAGCCAATCGGAATTAAGGTAGGAATTTTCTGATTGGCTGATGGAATCAGCCAATCAGAATCAAGTTCAATCCGATTGGCTGATCCAATCAGCCAATCAGATTGAGCTCGCATTCTATTGGCTGTTCCGATCAGCCAATAGAATGCAAGCTCAATCTGATAGGCTGATTGGATCAGCCAATCGGATTGAACTTGATTCTGATTGGCTGATTCCATCAGCCAATCAGAAAATTCCTACCTTAATTCCGATTGGCTGATAGAATCCTATCAGCCAATCGGAATTCGAGGGACGCCATCTTGGATGACGTCCCTTAAAGGAACAGTCATTCGTCGTTCAGTCGTCGGGCCGGATGGATGTTCCACGCTGGAGGTCTTCAGGATCCTGCCGCTTCGCTCCGGATGGAAGACCATAGAAGATGCCGCCTGGATGAAGACTTCAATCGGATGGAAGATCCTCTTCTGCCCCGCTTGGATGAAGACTTTGACCGGATCATGGACCTCTTCAGCCCCCCGCTTGGGCTTGGATCAGGACATCGGAGGAGCTCTTGAGGACGGATCGGTGAACCTGGATGGTGAAGACAAGGTAGGAAGATCTTCAGGGGCTTAGTGTTAGGTTTATTTAAGGGGGGTTTGGGTTAGATTAGGGGTATGTGGGTGGTGGGTTGTAATGTTGGGGGGGGGGGTATTGTATGTTTTTTTTTACAGGCAAAAGAGCTGAAATTCTTGGGGCATGCCCCGCAAAGGGCCCTGTTCAGGGCTGGTAAGGTAAAAGAGCTTTTACCTTTTTTAATTTAGAATAGGGTAGGAATTTTTTTTATTTTGGGGGGCTTTGTTATTTTATTAGGGGGCTTAGAGTAGGTGTAATTAGTTTAAAATTGTTGTAATATTTTTCTTATGTTTGTAAATATTTTTTTATTTTTTGTAACTTAGTTCTTTTTTATTTTTTGTACTTTAGCTAGTTTATTTAATTGTATTTATTTGTAGGAATTGTGTTTAATTAATTTATTGATAGTGTAGTGTTAGGTTAATTGTAGGTAATTGTAGGTAGTTTATTTAATTAATTTATTGATAGGGTAGTGTTAGGTTTAATTATATCTTAGGTTAGGATTTATTTTACAGGTAAATTTGTTATTATTTTAACTAGGTAACTATTAAATAGCTATTGTACCTGGTTAAAATAATTACCAAGTTGCCTGTAAAATAAATATAAATCCAAAAATAGCTATAATATAATTATAATTTATATTGTAGCTATATTAGGATGTATTTTACAGGTAAGTATTTAGCTTTAAATAGGAATAATTTATTTAATAACAGTTAATTTATTTCGTTAGATTTAAATTATATTTAACTTAGGGGGGTGTTAGAGTTAGGGTTAGACTTAGCTTTAGGGGTTAATCCATTTATTATAGTAGCGGTGAGCTCCGGTCGTCAGATTAGGGGTTAATAATTGAAGTTAGGTGTCGACGATGTTAGGGAGGGCAGATTAGGGGTTAATACTATTTATGATAGGGTTAGTGAGGCGGATTAGGGGTTAATACATTTATTATAGTAGCGCTCAGGTCCGCTCGGCAGATTAGGGGTTAATAAGTGTAGGCAGGTGTCGGCGACGTTGTGGGGGGCAGATTAGGGGTTAATAAATATAATATAGGGGTCGGCGGTGTTAGGGGCAGCAGATTAGGGGTACATAGGGATAACGTAGGTTGCAGCGGTTTACGGAGCGGCAGATTAGGGGTTAAAAAAAATATGCAGGGGTCAGCGATAGTGGGAGCGGCAGATTAGGGGTTAATAAGTGTAAGGTTAGGGGTGTTTAGACTCGGGGTACATGTTAGAGTGTTAGGTGCAGACGTAGGAAGTGTTTCCCCATAGGAAACAATTGGGCTGCGTTAGGAGCTGAATGCTGCTTTTTTGCAGGTGTGTCATAATACTACTCCCTTTAAGTGTTCACATGTGGTAAATAATGTCCCTTTAAGAAATACTCAGTCTCAGACTGGAACTCCTATTTAAGGAGGGACTCAAGCACTTTGCCAATTGCTTGATAATTGCAAGTGTATGGTGAAAGATATTCAACAGAATTCTAATCCAGCTCCTAAGTATTACTGAATATAATCCAAATTCTTTACAAGGATCTAACAATCTAAACTTACTTATCAAAATAGAACTTACCATCTAAGAACTAAGAATCCAAATTTAAAGTTACTCTGTACATTTTTCATCACATCAGAACCGCTTCACTAAATCAAACAGTTGCGTTTTCACAGCACGCTGACGTCACCAGCCGCTCAGCGTGTGAATCAGGATTCCGGAACAGCGTCTCTGCATCAGCTACACTCTCTGCTTGTGACCGCTCCCCAAACACTCTTACCTGAGGAATATTATCAGCGCAATAAGGATTTCATCTACCAACTAAACCAGGGGCGTAAACGCAAGTATTTGGTTTATTGATTTATGCACTAAATAACGTTATTAACCACTGTGAACTTATCACCTATATGAATCATTATATATGAACTGTCAAGAATCATTATATATGAACTGCCAATAACAAAGTATTTTCTCTGGTTATACTAATTAACAAAGAATACAGTTCACCTCTGCCTGTTACATAACGGATGCTGTGACTCTATTATAAATAATCCTCTTAGGCCAAAACTTTACAATATTTTTCATTTAGTGTTACTACACATAGCTCAAGTCTGAACTTTCTCACTTTGCGTTTACTACAAAAAGCTCAAGTCTGTTAAATTTGATCTTTAATCTCTGAACAGAGTTATATTTGTCCAAGTGTATATTACTTTTACTCTTGAGACATTTAAACTTTATTCTTTATTTCACTAATCACCACTGTTATTCCTAAGAGGTATCAGTTCCCACTCCTCATTGGGAACTGCATAAATAGGAATACCTACAAACATATATTATTTCAGTATTCAAGACTTAGGGTTATTGCAGAATTATCAAGCCTATAAAAAGGAACACATAAGATGGATCCTGCACAAATGGCCAATGAAATTGGCACCCTTAACCAAAAGGTTGAACTACTTGCACAAGGTTTAAATGAACTTAAAACTGAAAATAACACTCTTAAACGCCTAATAGATGATTACTTCACACAGAAAACCACTGATTCTCCTGAACCCCAAATTAACCCTCCACATCCCTTCTCAGGGGTTCGCTCAAAATATCGTGAATTTAAGAATTCATGTATGCTATTATTTGCTATGAAACCCAAAACGTACAGCACTGAACGCATTAAAGTCTGTACCACAATCTCATACCTGAGTGGGGAACCCAGACCATGGGCCGATAGATTTTTTGAGTCTGGGGATCCTATACTTGAATCTTTAGAAAACTTCTTCACAGCAATGTCTACCCTATACGAGGATACCAACAAACAAAACACTGCTGAACTGAATCTGAGAGCTCTAAGACAGGGGAAAAGGGCGGTTGAAGATTATATAGCCGAATTCCAACTCTGGGCTACTGATTCACAATGGAATCTTGTCAGTCTAAAAAATCAATTTAGACTGGGTTTATCAGAACACCTCAAAGATGAACTCTCTCGAATTGAATTGCCCGAAACCTTGGATGCACTAATGAAAGTTAGTATTTCAATGGATCGTCGCTACAGGGAAAGAAAGTTAGAAAAACAACATCCTGAACCATATACAAAGAAACACTATCCTGTACATTATGACAAACCCAACACATCAGCAATACCCATGGAAATTGGAACCATAAAAGGACCATTAACTCCAGAAGAAAAGACAAGACGTCGCTTATCTAATCTATGCATGTACTGTGCTAACAAGGAACATAGTGTGTCAACATGCCCTCTCCTTCTTCGTCAAAAGAGGGGTAAGACTTTTTACAGTATAAATAATATCTCTACAGAAATTAATAATCATTTGACCATATCTATGTCTTTGCAGTGGGATCAACACCTCTACCAGAGCGAGGCTATGATTGACTCCGGAGCTTTCGGAATGTTCATAGATCAGAAAATAGTTAATGCAAATAAAATACCCTGTGTGTTAAAAGAAATACCAGTCTATGTTAAGGTCATTGATGGGTCCAATTATTTAAAGGGTCCCATTACACACCACACCATTCCTCTACTCACTACAACAAATGATGGTCACAAAGAATATATCACATATGACATTATCCCTGGTTCCATTCATCCCATCATTCTGGGTTACCCATGGTTATCGAAACACAACCCCACTATTGATTGGTCAGATAATAAGGTAAAGTTTGATTCTCCATATTGTTCATCAACTTGTTTTCCTTATATACAAATTAATAATGCTGTTTCTGCTTTACCTCAAGAATACGCTGAATTCGCAGACGTATTCAATCTCAAAGAAGCAGAAAATCTTCCTCCACACAGACCATATGACTGCCCTATAGATACAAAACCAGGTGCAGTCATACCATTTGGAAGAATTTACCCATTATCTCAAAAAGAATTGCAATTCCTGAGGGAATATCTAGATGATAACCTGCGTAAAGGCTTTATCTCTCCTAGTACATCTCCTGCTGCAGCAGGTATTTTTTTTGTTACTAACAAAGACGGTACCAGACGACCAATTATCGATTACAGAGCACTTAATTCCATAACCATTAAAAACAGATACCCCCTTCCTCTCATCCCTGAGCTTCTAGAAAGGTTGAATGAAGCAACAATTTTCACCAAATTAGATCTTAAAGGTGCATACAACCTTATCAGGATGAAGAGTGGGGATGAATGGAAAACGGCTTTTAGGACGCGTTACGGCTTATTCCAGTATAATGTCATGCCGTTCGGTCTCACGAATGCCCCCGCCACATTCCAATATTTTATAAATGATATCTTTAAAGACCTTATGGATGTGTGCGTGGTGGTTTATTTAGACGATATTTTAATATACTCTCGTAATATGACAGAACATATTAAACATGTAAGATGGGTATTAGCTAGACTGCGTGAACATCAACTCTATGCCAAGATGGAGAAGTGTTGTTTCCACGTAAAGACTATAAAATTTTTGGGATACATAATTTCCCCTACTGGTATAACTATGGATCCTGAAAAGGTATCCGCTATACTCAATTGGGCTAAACCCACTTCTTTAAAATCATTACAAAGATTTCTGGGATTCGCCAATTTTTATAGACGATTCATAAAAGATTTTTCTACAATTGTCAAACCATTAACCAGACTGACCGGCAAACAAAAGTTCAAATGGGACAAAGATGCTCATGATTCCTTTCAACTCTTAAAAACCAAATTCTCATCGGCTCCCATATTACAGCTTCCCCATCCTGATTACCAGTATACAGTAGAGGTTGATGCATCTAACACCGGAATTGGGGCAGTTCTCTCACAACAAAGTTTGACTAACCCTACTTTACATCCGATTGCATACTACTCTAGATCACTCTCGAATGCTGAAAGAAACTACTCAGTGGGAGACAAGGAATTATTAGCGATCAAATGTGCTCTGGAACATTGGAGACATTTACTTGAGGGCACCTCCAAACCATTTTATATCTTCACTGATCACAAGAATCTTCAATATTTAAGGAATAATAAAACACTTTCTTCCAGACAGGTACGATGGGCTTTGTTTCTGGACAGGTTCGACTTTTTAATCACTTATCGTCCTGGGTCAAAAAATATGAAAGCAGACGCCCTCTCTAGATCCTTGGAACCAATCTGTGAAGAACCAGAGGACAAAGACATCATAGCCCCTCACAAGATTATCGCATCTGCCACTTCTTTACTCACAGAAATAGTAGATGCTCTACAATCAGACACAGAGATTCCTCCATTCTGTGTAACAGATGAAAAGACAGGATTAAAAACTTACAACAATAAGACCTATATACCCTCATCCCTACGACTTGAATTGATACAACACTATCATAATTCTCCGCTTTCTGGACACCCTGGAATAACAAAGACACAGGAACTCATTAAAAGAACCTTCTGGTGGCCACAATTAAATCAAGATGTAGTAAAATTCGTAACAAGTTGTGAAACATGCGCTAGAAATAAGAAAGACCATCATAGACCATTTGGTCTTATGTGCTCCTTACCCATTCCAGAGGTTCCATGGTCTATGATAGCGATGGACTTTATAGTGGAGTTACCACCTTCCAACCAATTTACCACCATTCTGGTTGTAGTTGATCACTTGACTAAACTGGCCCACTTCATCCCTTTAAAATCATTACCAACTGCCCTTAATACAGCAAAAATCTTTATGTCTCACATTGTGAAACTGCATGGATTACCTACTTCCATTGTCTCAGACCGTGGAACACAATTTACCTCTCGATTCTGGAGGGAATTATGTCGAATTCTTCAAATCTCATCAAGACTCTCTACATCATTCCATCCACAATCCAATGGATTGACTGAGCGTACAAATCAGACCCTGGAACAATATCTTCGCTGCTATGTTTCCCATCTTCAGGATGATTGGGCAGATTGGCTACCATTGGCAGAATTCGCGTATAATAACTCCATGAACACCTCTACCAAAACCTCTCCATTCCATGCCACCTACGGATATCATCCTAAGTCTCTACCTGGTAGGGACCTAGTATCCGTTAACCCTGCCGTTTCTAATTACACCCAAAATCTAAACACTTCCCTTACTTTATTGAAAAGACATCTCGAAGAAGCCAAATCCACACAATAGAAATATTACGACACTAAAAGATGTAACCCTCCAACCTATAAAGTTGGTGATCGTGTTCTTCTATCTACTAAGAATCTTAAACTCACAGTACCCTGTAAAAAACTTGCAAATCAATTTATCGGTCCTTATACTATCACAAAGATCATTAATCCTAATGCAGTCACTCTAAAACTTCCAAGTAACTTAAAGATACATCCCTCTTTTCATGTTTCCCTGTTAAAACCTTTCCGTGGGAATAACAACACTCAACCAACTATGACCGATACTTCCATCATAGCGGAACCTGATCAATCGGAATATGAAATAGAAAAGATCCTTGATTCCCGCATTCGTTGGAGACGAGTGGAATACTTGGTTCACTGGAAAGGTTATGGACATGAGGAGGATTCCTGGGTACATCATGCAAATCTTCATGCACCTCACTTGCTCTCTGAATTCCATAAAAAATATCCCACGAAACCATGTGCTGGGGGAAGATGGAGGGCATCCTGAAAGGGGGGATCTGTCATAATACTACTCCCTTTAAGTGTTCACATGTGGTAAATAATGTCCCTTTAAGAAATACTCAGTCTCAGACTGGAACTCCTATTTAAGGAGGGACTCAAGCACTTTGCCAATTGCTTGATAATTGCAAGTGTATGGTGAAAGATATTCAACAGAATTCTAATCCAGCTCCTAAGTATTACTGAATATAATCCAAATTCTTTACAAGGATCTAACAATCTAAACTTACTTATCAAAATAGAACTTACCATCTAAGAACTAAGAATCCAAATTTAAAGTTACTCTGTACATTTTTCATCACATCAGAACCGCTTCACTAAATCAAACAGTTGCGTTTTCACAGCACGCTGACGTCACCAGCCGCTCAGCGTGTGAATCAGGATTCCGGAACAGCGTCTCTGCATCAGCTACACTCTCTGCTTGTGACCGCTCCCCAAACACTCTTACCTGAGGAATATTATCAGCGCAATAAGGATTTCATCTACCAACTAAACCAGGGGCGTAAACGCAAGTATTTGGTTTATTGATTTATGCACTAAATAACGTTATTAACCACTGTGAACTTATCACCTATATGAATCATTATATATGAACTGTCAAGAATCATTATATATGAACTGCCAATAGCAAAGTATTTTCTCTGGTTATACTAATTAACAAAGAATACAGTTCACCTCTGCCTGTTACATAACGGATGCTGTGACTCTATTATAAATAATCCTCTTAGGCCAAAACTTTACAATATTTTTCATTTAGTGTTACTACACATAGCTCAAGTCTGAACTTTCTCACTTTGCGTTTACTACAAAAAGCTCAAGTCTGTTAAATTTGATCTTTAATCTCTGAACAGAGTTATATTTGTCCAAGTGTATATTACTTTTACTCTTGAGACATTTAAACTTTATTCTTTATTTCACTAATCACCACTGTTATTCCTAAGAGGTATCAGTTCCCACTCCTCATTGGGAACTGCATAAATAGGAATACCTACAAACATATATTATTTCAGTATTCAAGACTTAGGGTTATTGCAAGGTGTTAGGTTTTTTTTCAGCTCAAACAGCCCCATTGTTTTCTATGGGGGAATCGTGCACGAGCACGTTTTTGATGCTGGCCGCGTCCGTAAGCAACTCTGGTATCGAGAGTTGCATTTGCGGTAAAAATGCTCTACGCTCCTTTTTTGGAGCCTAACGCAGCATTTGTTTGAACTCTCGATACCAGAGTTAAATTTATGGTGCGGCCAGAAAAAAGCCCGCGGAGCGTTAACAGCCCTTCTACCGCCAAACTCCAAATCTAGGCCCTAGTGAGATAGTTGTGTTTGTATGTTCTGTGTAATGCAGTAGCAGGTGGCTTACTAATGCTGCTAAACAAATCATTAGTGTATAATTATATGTTACACATGTGTGCAGCACTAGTGAAATAGTTGTGTTTGTATGTTCTGTGTAATGCAGTAGCAGGTGAATTACTAATGCTGCTAAACAAATCATTAGTGTATAATTATATGTTACACATGTGTGCAGCGCTAGTGAGATACTCTGGTTTATATATCTAATCTAATGGCTGATCTTACCTGATTGCACATGGCTTGTCTGCAGCACACAGAAAGTACATGGTAGTGAGACAGTGAGTGCAGTCAAATGCTGCAGCGCCCTCTGTGGTGGTAAGACCACACTGCACACAATATTACATACTAAACACAGTCTAATGTAAACTGTGGCTAAAAGCTAGTAGTATGGGTGACACATGAACTTTAATTTAATTTATTCCAGAACACAACAAATATACAATGCCTCGCTATAAAACTATGTATTATTTAGCTTTAGAGTCAGAATTTAAAATACAAGTTGGCCATCTTAAAGGTGCATTCCAGCAAAATGTGCATCATTGCATTTGTATTTTGAATAGAATCATTTTTCCAATACACATGCATTAGCAAATATGCTCTAGAAAAAATATATCACTGTTTAAATTTACCTTTCCTAATAGGAGCATATAAACACTAATTTTAAAAAGTGTATCTGCGAAGAGAACCAGCGGTTGTGTACATCACACATGCTGAGTCATTTCCCACGCAATACATGCAATACCAGCTCTGAGCACATGCAGTGTACTTAAATGTACACTGTTTTTTTTGTGTACTTAAAGGGACAAACTACTCCAGAATTTGTATTGTTTTAAAAGATAGATAAACCCTTTATTACCCATTCCCCAGTTTTGCACAACCAACACAGTTATATTAATATACTTTTACCTCTGTGATTACCTTGTATCTAAGCCTCTGCAGACTGCCCCCTTATTTCAGTTCTTTTGACAGACTTGTATTTTAGCCAATCAGCACTGACTCATAAATAACTACACAGGAGTTAGCACAATGCTATCTATATGACACACATGAACTAGCAGTGTCTAACTGTAAAAAGCTGTCAAAATGCACTGAGATAAGAGGCGGTTCAATGGTTTAGAAATTAGCATATGAGCGTACCTAGGTTTAGCTTTCAACAAAGAATACCAATTGAACAAAGCAAATTTGATGATAAAAGTAAATGGGAAAGTTGTTTAAAAGTGCATTTTTATTATCTAGTTTTGACTAGACTGTACCTTTAAGTATGCTTTGCATGCATGCTCACAGTAAAAGTTCCCACAAAAGGCACAGTGAATGATAATTTTTAGTAATTGCTTTACCTACCTTAGTTTAGTAGATGTCATTGTTTGTTTATTAATCTCATTTTCTTGCTGCATGTGTTTTCATTTCTTTTTTTCACTTTTGGAAAGCTTCTCCTGTGATGCCGAATAAATCTTTAACCCTCCCATTTCAGCTGTCTCTTCAGATGTGTGCATATAGAAACTTTTGGCTGAAAATAGAAGCCTTAGTATGTTGCTCCAGGGCACTAAGATAACAGCAGCTGTCCCTTTAATAACCAATTTTTCAATATTTAAAGGGGCAGATAGCCAAATAAAATGTTGGTGGAAAGGATTATTTCATTAATATTAAAAAACATAATTTATGCTTACCTGATAAATTTATTTCTCTTGTGGTGTATCCAGTCCACGGATCATCCATTACTTGTGGGATATTCTCCTTCCCAACAGGAAGTTGCAAGAGGATCACCCACAGCAAAGCTGCTATATAGCTCCTCCCATAACTGCCACATCCAGTCATTCGACCGAAACTAGCCGAGAAAGGAGAAACCATAGGGTGCAGTGGTGACTGTAGTTTAAAATTTAGACCTGCCTTAAAAGGACAGGGCGGGCCGTGGACTGGATACACCACAAGAGAAATAAATTTATCAGGTAAGCATAAATTATGTTTTCTCTTGTTAGGTGTATCCAGTCCACAGATCATCCATTACTTGTGGGATACCAATACCAAAGCTAAAGTACACGGATGAAGGGAGGGACAAGGCAGGTACTTAAATGGAAGGGACCACTGCCTGTAGAACCTTTCTCCAAAAAATAGCCTCCGAAGAAGCAAAAGTATCAAATTTGTAAAATTTTGAAAAGGTATGAAGCGAAGACCAAGTCGCCGCTTTGCAAATCTGTTCAACAGAAGCCTCATTTTTAAAGGCCCAGGTGGAAGCCACAGCTCTAGTAGAATGAGCTGTAATCCTTTCAGGGGGCTGCTGTCCAGCAGTCTCATAGGCTAAGCATATTACGCTCCGAAGCCAAAAAGAAAGAGAGGTTGCCGAAGCCTTTTGACCTCTCCTCTGTCCAGAGTAAACAACAAACAGGGAAGATGTTTGACGAAAATCTTTAGTCGCTTGTAAGTAAAACTTTAAAGCACGGACTACGTCCAAATTATGTAAAAGACGTTCCTTCTTTGAAGAAGGATTAGGACACAATGATGGAACAACAATCTCTTGATTGATATTCTTGTTGGAAACTACCTTAGGTAAAAACCCAGGTCTTGTACGCAGAACTACTTTATCTGTATGGAAAATCAGATAAGGAGAATCACATTGTAAAGCTGATAACTCAGAGACTCTACGAGCCGAGGAAATAGCCATCAAAAACAGAACTTTCCAAGATAAAAGTTTGATATCAATGGAATGAAGGGGTTCAAACGGAACTCCTTGAAGAACCTTAAGAACCAAGTTTAAGCTCCATGGAGGAGCAACAGGTTTAAACACAGGCTTAATTCTAAACAAAGCCTGACAAAATGCCTGGACGTCTGGAACCTCTGCCAGACGCTTGTGCAAAAGGATAGACAGAGCAGAAATCTGTCCCTTTAAAGAACTAGCTGATAATCCTTTATCCAAACCCTTTTGGAGAAAGAACAATATCCTAGGAATCCTAACCTTACTCCATGAGTAATTCTTGGATTCACACCAATGAAGATATTTGCGCCATATCTTATGGTAGATTTTCCTGGTTACAGGCTTTCGTGCCTGTATTAAGGTATCAATGACTGACTCGGAGAAGCCACGCCTTGATAAAATCAAGCGTTCAATCTCCAGGCAGTCAGTCTCAGAGAAATTAGATTTGGATGATTGAAAGGACCTTGTAGTAGAAGGTCTTGTCTCAGAGGCAGAGGCCAAGGTGGAAAGGATGACATGTCCACCAGGTCTGCATACCAGGTCCTGCGTGGCCACGCAGGCGCGATCAAGATCACCGATGCTCTCTCCTGTTTGATTTTGGCAATCAGTCGAGGGAGCAGAGGAAACGGTGGAAACACATAAGCCAGGTTGAAGAACCACTGTGCTGCTAGAGCATCTATCATCGTCGCTTCTGGGTCCCTGGACCTGGATCCGTAACAAGGAAGCTTGGCGTTCTGGCGAGATGCCATGAGATCCAATTCTGGTGTGCCCCAACGATGAACCAATTGAGCAAACACCTCCGGATGGAGTTCCCACTCCCCCGGATGAAAAGTCTGACGACTTAGAAAATCCGCCTCCCAGTTCTCTACACCTGGGATATGGATCGCTGATAGATGGCAAGAGTGAGTCTCTGCCCAGCGAATTATCTTGGAGACTTCTAACATCGCTAGGGAGCTCCTGGTCCCCCCTTGATGGTTGATGTAAGCCACAGTCGTGATGTTGTCCGACTGAAATCTGATGACCCTCAGGGTTGCTAACTGAGGCCAAGCTAGAAGAGCATTGAATATTGCTCTTAACTCCAGAATATTTATTGGGAGGAGTTTCTCCTCCTGAGTCCACGATCCCTGAGCCTTCAGGGAATTCCTGCACCCCAACCTAGAAGGCTGGCATCTGTTGTTACAATTGTCCAATCTGGCCTGCGAAAGGTCATACCTTTGGACAGATGGACCCGAGATAGCTACCAGAGAAGAGAATCTCTGGTCTCTTAGAAAAAACTAACTATATTTTACCACTTTCCTCTTACTACCTCCAGCTATGTTGAGAGCTTGCAAGAGAATGACTGGATATGGCAGTTAGGGGAGGAGCTATATAGCAGCTCTGCTGTGGGTGATCCTCTTGCAACTTCCTGTTGGGAAGGAGAATATCCCACAAGTAATGGATGATCCGTGGACTGGATACACCTAACAAGAGAAAGATATGTTTCGGTCATTAATCCTCACCTTTTTAATATATTTCACGAGAATTTGAATTGAAAGCTGACTCCTGTACTATCCCTCTGTGAGGACCTTTATGCAAAGCCCGTCACTGAAAGCTATATACATACCCCTTAAGTGTGTGCCCTGCTCTTTTGCTACCTGTTTATGAGTATTATGACTGCGCATACACAGCGCTTATCACTTTACGCAGAACAGCAAGCAATAGTAGCGATTGTGCAGATCCGGATTTCTTTTTCACCAACAAGTAACTCACATGGTGACATGCGTTGCCCGTTATGAGAGACTGAGCATTTTGAATGAAAGATTTCTGAACCACGAGAATGAGTCCACAGCCTATACATATTGATTCAGCTTGTTAAATGTACTGCAGCTATTTGTCAGAGTCAGCAAGTCCAAATTATATGGGGTGGTGAGGAGAAGCATTGAACATTAGGTAGAAGCAACTTGCAGATACTAAAGTTGATTACCAGTGTAATATTTGATTTGGACTTTGCAGTATTGATTTTTCCCCACAAAAAAGTGTTATTTTATTACATTTTTTTAAATATACTAATTGGCTTTTACCAACTTTAACTCAGTACTTATTATAATGTATTACTGTGTAAACGCAGACAAGGTCTCCTGCCTTTTCTACAAACACTTATATTGTGTGTCCCATTGTTTTTTTGTTTTTTTCTCGTGTCGATATGTACAAAAATGTGCCTAGCAGTGCTGATTGTGGCTCATCATCCCGTCTTAAAAGCACATGGGGAACTTAAAAATAAAAAATACATTTGAAGTGCACAATTTTAACTCTCATAATAATAATAATAATAATAGTTTGTGAAATGGGTACACAGAGTTACAGCCCAGGTTATTCGGTCAACACCACTAGGGGAACAGCAAATTTTATGATGTCCATTTGTTTTATATAACTTTTATTAAAGATCAATGATTCCTGGTTGTCTAATGTCTAATGGGTGGGGATGGATGATGGATGACCTGATGTGTCTCCAGTTTAAAGGGACATGAAACACAATTTTTTTCTTTCATGATTCAGATATAGCATGCGATTTAAAAATAACTTTCCAATTTACTTCTTTTATCTAATTTGTTTTGTTCTCTTGGTATACCTTGTTGAAAAGCATACCTAGGTAGGCTCAGAAGCTGCTGATTGGTGGCTGCACAAATATGCCTCATGTAATTGGCTCACCCAATGTGTTAAGTAGCTCCCAGTAATAATTGATTTTCTTAAACAAAGGATACCAAGAGAATAAAGCAAAATAGATCCTAGAAGAAAATTTGGAAAGTTTTTTAAAATTGTATTCTCTTTCTCAATTATGAAAACATTTTTTTAGGTTTCATGTTTTATTGCTTTAATGCTTTTGTAAGATATAGGCAAACAGAATAAATGGGTGTAGGTGAAATGATAAAAGTATATATTGCACAACTGATGGATGGTGGGCTAAGATAGCAAGATTACTACTTTTTCTATTTATTATCGTAAGGATTGTGATTACAGACAATTTACCTTGCTACCACATATTGGGCCAGATTACAAGTGGTGCGTTAAATATTTATTTTGTTCGCTCGTAAACACAGCTGAAAGTAAACTTTTAACACGGGCAAGTTAGCGCTTGTATTACAAGTTGAAAGTAAATCATTTGAACATGAGTAAAACCTGATGCATGCTAACTTCAGGACTTTGAATATTATGATCCCGTTAACTTCTTCTCCATATAGTTTTCAATAGAGTGCGCTTTTAAAAAAATACTTATTGTTTGCGCACTAACCCAACACTGTGTAAGACCTACAGCGTTATAGCTGAAGTAAGTTAAAGCACCTTTTCATATACCATATACCTTTTAACCCTTATAAAAAAAATGTTAGTAATATTTCAATTAATCATTTTATCAGGTAGTGTATATATGGGTGTAACACTTTATTTTAATGTACTTATGTTGTATTTGGTGCACATTTTTTTTAAAAACCCTAATAGTTTACGCTAGGGGGGAGATTTACTAATGTGCGTGAGGACATGATCCGCTGTAGCAGATCATGTCCCCTGCACATCGATAAATGCTGACAGCATACGCTGTTGTCATTTATCATTGCACAAGCATTTATAGTGAAATGCTTGTGCAATGCCACACCCTGCACATTCGCAGCCGCTAGCAGGGGGTGTCAATCATCCTGATCGTATCCGATCGGGCTGATTGCTGTCCGCCACTTCAGAGGTGGCAGATGAGTTAAGGGGCAGCGGTCATAAGACCACTGCTTCTTAACTCCTGTTTCCAGCGAGCCCAAAGGTTCGGGCGGAAACAGATGCATACGGGTGTTGATAAATCGACCCCTAGATCTTCACTCTTGACAAATTCAGTGCATTTGCATGCATAGGTGTCTGCTCCCCACCCTGATCCCTGACTATAATAGTCCAGACTGGACTGGAGTCCAGATGAGTCAAAAAGAGAAGTGACCTTTTATTACAATGTGTTGTATTATAAAGTGAAAGTAATATTGTTAAACAGAGTTGTCTTATTGGATGATAAAAAAACCTGCCAGCATAGACATAGAAGAAATTCAGAAAAAAATATTGACAATGATTCCCTTGAATATATTTTAGTTTCTAATTCAGAATGAGGATTATGGCCCTTTGTTACATAATAAATATTTAGTTTGCAGCTTTTCAAAAGGTAAATAGTAAAATTCAATTTCATTATATATTATCTTATATAATATATTTTAATATATGTTGAAATAATTCCTAAAGGTGCTAAAAGTGAAATAGCTAGTATAAAAAGAGTCAAAGAAATTATTACTTCCACGATATGACTTCAATGTAAGTATAATCAATGCAAAGTATCTTCAAATCAATAAATATGTAATATCAAGGAATAATGAATTTTTAGATACCAAAATTAAATTTATGTAGGGGAAACATAAAGGGCAAGATTAAGGGACATATTTATAAATGTGCGAGCGGACATAATATGAAGTAGCGTATCATGTCCGCCACACATCAATAAATGCCGACAGCATATGCTGTCGGCATTTATCATTGCTTCAGCAGTTCTTGTGAACTGCTGGTGCAATGCCGCCCCCTGCAAATTGGCCGCTAGCAGGGGGTGTCAATCAACCTGATCATATTCGATCGGGTTGATTTCTGTCCACCGCCTCAGACCAGGCGGACAAGTTATGCAGCAGACGGACAAGTTATTGGGCAACGGAGCTTGATAAATATGCCCCTAAGAGTGGAGCACAATTTTGCACTCCCGCAAGCGTGTTATCTGCGCTCAATTTTTTACAATTGTGCACCCAGTTGTGCACTTATTACAGGTTGGAAGTAACAATTTTGCGCTCTCGTTGTCGCATCCTCATGCAGAAAAAAAGGCTTTGCGAATTTGTGAGCATAGGATCATGTTCCCCCTAGGCTTTAATGGAGCCTTATTTTGAACAACAACAAAAAATAACAGCTGCCATGGGTGTTTTCATATTTTTGCACTCTTTTAACTTTGTAATGCAATATTTTTATGCAATAATTTTTATCAGACAGTGTTAATATGAATGTAACTGTACTGTTACATATGTTTTTGATGTGTATCGTGCAACTATTTAGTCGAGTGTAACAGTTAACCACAGTTAACCAGAGCTCTTAAGTCACATTAACCCAAAAAACCTAAATCGTGATTGCACTCTCGCATTCGCATTTACTTTCAACTTGCAAAATGAATGGTCTTATCTGCGTGCCGAAAAGGGTGCAAACTTGCACATTAATTCATATGCAAAAAATAGTGTGCCACTTGAAATCTGGCAGAAAATTTGTAGCTAATTTGTAAATCAAATCTATTCTGAAGACTCTTTATGCAGGCTTACAACAAATGTGCAGCAAACTTTTGAAGCTTGCAAAGTCTAGCAAGAGTTTAGCAATTCCTTTGCAATTTTAACAGAAAAAAACACAAGCTATACACAATTGTGGCAAACTTGCAGCAAATTTACAAAGCAAGTCTACAGGGAGTGCAGAATTATTAGGCAAGTTGTATTTTTGAGGATTAATTTTATTATTGAACAACAACCATGTTCTCAATGAACCCAAAAAACTCATTAATATCAAAGCTGAATAGTTTTGGAAGTAGTTTTTAGTTTGTTTTTAGTTATAGCTATTTTAGGGGGATATCTGTGTGTGCAGGTGACTATTACTGTGCATAATTATTAGGCAACTTAACAAAAAACAAATATATACCCATTTCAATTATTTATTTTTACCAGTGAAACCAATATAACATCTCAACATTCACAAATATACATTTCTGACATTCAAAAACAAAACAAAAACAAATTAGTGACCAATAAGGCCACCTTTCTTTGCAAGGACACTCAAAAGCCTGCCATCCATGGATTCTGTCAGTGTTTTGATCTGTTCACCATCAACATTGCATGCAGCAGCAACCACAGCCTCCCAGACACTGTTCAGAGAGGTGTACTGTTTTCCCTCCATGTAAATCTCACATTTGATGATGGACCACAGGTTCTCAATGGGGTTCAGATCAGGTGAACAAGGAGGCCATGTCATTAGATTTTCTTCTTTTATACCCTTTCTTGCCAGCCACGCTGTGGAGTTCTTGGACGCGTGTGATGGAGCATTGTCCTGCATGAAAATCATGTTTTTCTTGAAGGATGCAGACTTCTTCCTGTACCACTGCTTGAAGAAGGTGTCTTCCAGAAACTGGGAGTTGAGCTTGACTCCATCCTCAACCCGAAAAGGCCCCACAAGCTCATCTTTGATGATACCAGCCCAAACCAGTACTCCACCTCCACCTTGCTGGCGTCTGAGTCGGACTGGAGCTCTCTGCCCTTTACCAATCCAGCCACGGGCCCATCCATCTGGCTCATCAAGACTCACTCTCATTTCATCAGTCCATAAAACCTTAGAAAAATCAGTCTTGAGATATTTCTTGGCCCAGTCTTGACGTTTCAGCTTGTGTGTCTTGTTCAGTGGTGGTCGTCTTTCAGCCTTTCTTACCTTGGCCATGTCTCTGAGTATTGCACACCTTGTGCTTTTGGGCACTCCAGTGATGTTGCAGCTCTGAAATATGGCCAAACTGGTGGCAAGTGGCATCTTGGCAGCTGCACGCTTGACTTTTCTCAGTTCATGGGCAGTTATTTTGCGCCTTGGTTTTTCCACACGCTTCTTGCGACCCTGTTGACTATTTTGAATGAAACGCTTGATTGTTCGATGATCACGCTTCAGAAGCTTTGCAATTTTAAGAGTGCTGCATCCCTCTGCAAGATATCTCACTATTTTTGACTTTTCTGAGCCTGTCAAGTCCTTCTTTTGACCCATTTTGCCAAAGGAAAGGAAGTTGCCTAATAATTATGCACACCTGATATAGGGTGTTGATGTCATTAGACCACACCCCTTCTCATTACAGAGATGCACATCACCTAATATGCTTAATTGGTAGTAGGATTTCGAGCCTATACAGCTTGGAGTAAGACAACATGCATAAAGAGGATGATGTGGTCAAAATACTCATTTGCCTAATAATTCTGCACTCCCTGTATTCTGAAGACTTTCTACACAGACTTGTAACAAATGTGCAGCAAACTTTTGAAGCTTGGCAAGTCTAGCAAGAGTTTAGCAATACATTTGCAATTTTTACAGAAAAAAAACAAATGCTATACACAATTGTGGCATACTTGCTGCAAATTTACAAAGCAAGTCTATTCTAGAGACTTTTAATAAAGACTTGAAACAATTGTACAGCAAACTTTTGAAGCTTGGCAAGTCTAGCAAGAGTTTAACAATTCATTTTCAAACTTGCAGCAAAAATACATGCTATCTGGGTTAGATTCCGATTGGCTGATAGAATTCTATCAGCCAATCGGAATTAAGGTAGAAAAAATCCTATTCTAATTGGAACAGCCAATAGAATGCCAGCTCAATCCTATTGGCTGATTGGATGAGCCAAAAGGATTTTTTCTACCTTAATTCCGATTGGCTGATAGAATCAGCCAATCGGAATCTAAGGGACGTCATCTTGGATGACGTCACTTAAAGGTACCTTCATTCATCTTTAGTCGTCGGAAGAAGGGGATGCTCTGCGTTGGATGTCTTGAAGATGGACCCACTCTGCGCAGTCTGGATGAAGATAGAAGATGTCGTCTGGATGAAGGCTTCTGCCCGTCTGGAGGATCACTTCGCCCGGCTTGGATGAAGACTTCTCCCGGCTTCGTTGAGGACTTGGGCTGGCTTGGATGAAGACTTCTCCCAGTAAGTTGATCTTCAGGGGGTTAGTGTTAGGTTTTTTTTAAGGGTGTATTGGGTGGGTTTTATTTTTAGGTTACTGACTTTGGGCCTGCAAAAGAGCTAACTGCCCTTTTAAAGGCAATGCCCATCCAAATGCCCTTTTCAGGGCAATGGGGAGCTTAGGTTTTTTAGTTAGGTTTTTATTTGGGGGGATGGTTATGTGGGTGGTGGGTTTTACTGTTGGGGGGGTTGTTTGTATTATTTATTTTCAGGTAAAAGAGCTGATTACTTTGGGGCAATGCCCCGCAAAAGGCCATTTTAAGGGCTATTGATAGTTTAGTTTAGGTTAGGGTTGTTTTGTTATTTTATGGGGGCATTTTTTTATTTTGATAGGGCTATTAGATTAGGTGTAATTAGTTTAAATATCTGTAATTTGTTTTTTATTTTTTGTATTTTAGTGGGGGGGGGTTTGTACTTTAGCTAATTTAATTTAATTGATTTAATTGTAGTTAATGTAGGTAATTTATTTAATTGTAGTGTAGTGTTAGGTGTTATTGTAGCTTAGGGTTTACAGGTACTTTTGTATTTATTTTAGCTAAGTAGTTATTAAATAGTTAATAACTATTTAGTAACTATTATACCTAGTTAAAATAAATACAAACTTGCCTGTAAAATAAAAATAAACCCTAAGCTAGCTACAATGTAACTATTAGTTATATTGTAGCTAGCTTAGGGTTTATTTTATAGGTAAGTATTTAGTTTTAAATAGGAATAATATAGTTAATGATAGGAATATTTAGTTAGATTTCTTTTAATTATATTTAAGTTAAGGGGTGTTAGGGTTAGGGTTAGACTTAGGTTTAGGGGTTAGTACATTTAATATAGTGGTGGCGATGTTAGGGATGGCAGATTAGGGGTTAATAATAATAAACTAATGTTTGCGAGGCGGGAGTGCGGCGGTTTAGGGGTTATAATTTTTACTATAGTGGCGGCGATGTCCGGAGCGGTAGATTAGGGGTTAATATGTGTAGGTAGGTTGCGGCAACATTGGGGGCGGCAGATTAGGGGTTAATAAATATAATGTAGGGGGCGGCGATGTTGAGGGCAGCAGATTAGGGGTTCATAAATATAATGTAGGTGGCGGTGGTGTCCGGAGCAGCAGATTAGGGGTTAAAAATTAATATTAGTGTTTGTGATGCGGGAGGGCCTCGGTTTAGGGGTTAATAGGTAGTTTATGGATGTTAGCGTACTTTTTAGCACTTTAGTTATGAGTTTTATGTTAAGGCTTTGTACCATAAAACTCTTAACTACTGACTTTAAAATGCGGTAGGACTCTTAACAGGAGAGGGTGTACCGCTCACTTTTTAGTCTTCCAGGACAGACTCATAATACCGGCATTATGCAAGTACCATAGAAAAAAGACTTTACAAAGTTTACGTAAGTCGTTTTGCAGTAAGGCCAAAAAAGTGTGCGGTGACCCTAAACCTTCAAGACTCGTAATACCAGCGGGCGTAAAAAAGCAGCTGCTGCTTTTTTAGCTTACCGCAAAACTCATAATCTAGCCGATAGATTACAGAATTTGCTTTTGGCCTCTAGGGAGCGTTTTTATACAAAAGCAAGAGGTGTTAAATGTCCCTATAGGTAAAAGAGGGTGGATCCCATACTCAAATCCATAAAGTATTATGAAAGTCTTTGTCAAAATATCCCTGACAAATTCTGACTATTACATTTTTGTCAAATGTCTAATACTGTATCTCCTGCTATTCAGTAGGATAATGATATATTTTTCAACAGGTCTGTGGGGTGAAAAATGCTCAAAGCAGACAAAGAATACAGTAAAACAGATGGATTTATTTAATGTAATATACAGACATTTTACTGGCATACATTGTTTAATTGTTGCAATGCCAAGTTTTACATGCTAGAAAGTATTTAAGTTGTGTCAAATACTGAAATTAGCACCGTAAGATATTTTTTTGTATCCATTGTTAAATTGCTGATTAGTGACAATGAGAAGGATCCCTACGCATTTTGCAGCAATCCCAGCTGTCTTTATCTTCACTTCTTCAGATGCCCACAAGATACAGTCTCCACCTCTTTCATCAGACGTAGACACATCTCCTCTTGCCATGGCAATGCCACACATTGCACAGACAATGGCAGACTCACACCTCCTTCCATGCCCTAACAACAACAAAAATGAATTTACACATTGTGTTGAAAGATCTTAACATTAATTTGTTAAATAATTAAGCTAATAAGGCAATTCACACTAGAAGAATCAATCCTAAGATACAACCGAAGGAACCTTTCAGCTATGTATGAGATGTTACAGTAGGCCAGTGCACTCCTTCTTTGTATAGGGGGCTGGTCACTAATGTGGTGTTCTCAGGGCAACATTACATTATACTCACAGGTTTGATAAAAAAAACACCTTGAAATACAATTAAATTATAATCACACTTTTAAATTACAAATTACAAAGGAAATTAGTTACTATTATTGAATTTAATTTAGCTGTACAGTCATCTACAATTTTCAACATTTGGTACAAATATACATACTTAAACTTAACAGTATACTCAGGCCAGCTGGACACTCTTTCTTTTGAGGTTTATTCTGATATATCTTGTCTACATAGCATTTCTATAGGCAATACTAGAGTATTTACATTTTCAATATACGTAGATGTTTCCAAGGGAAAATCAGTTATCTAATATAACAAAATAAAGGTAAAGGAGATATTTGTAAACATATTTTTATACTCCAGCCAGTAAAATTGATTATTAGGAATACATTGAAGGGGAGACATTTTTACAGTACACTTTCCCTTTAAATACCTAATGTAAAGCGTATTACTTATTTTTCAGCAACACATGACTGTTGTCTGTTTTCTGTTCAGAGAGTCACAAAAACTCCTTAGATGGTCAAATATGGTCTTTGGGCTGTTTGGGTGGCACTGGACTGGACAGATCACTAATAAGATACAACACCAATAAACTTGCTTTCCCATGTGTGTATGAGTATAAAGCATGAACAATATTTATAGAATACAAAGAAATAGCTACATCATAAAGATAAAAAGTGATTCAATGTACCTTAATGACCTCTTGGTCCCAAGGATCGTTAAAGTATCCCTTGTAAACCTTGAGTTCTTCCTCATCCTCCTCAGTAACAGTGGTCACAGGCAGAACCCCGGCAGGAAAATTCAGGATGTTGAACAGCATTGTGAAGCAAAACCCAGCTGTAAAATATAACAATCATCAGCTCCAGACCAGATGACTCAATCCAGCGGCCAGGGAAGGTCCTTCCTAGAACATAAATGTTATAGGTGCAAAAATGTTGTCCTCAAAACAGCAGGAGGTGGCGGACTTCATGTCTACCTCCTTTGCCATCTTAATTTGCACCCTCTTCTTGTTCTGCATATGTAAAAGGACAATATCTTGCAAATTCAGGGCAGCAAGCATTAAATGGTGTGCTACAGAAATAAGTGGGGTGTATGGTACCCAATAGCACCGCCATAGAACAGCCAATGCCAGCAGCATGCAACATCAACTCTTCATTACACAGTGCGTTTACTGTTTTGGTGTCAATTATGAAATCAGCAAGCTTGCATTTAATTAGTTTATTCTTCTTTAAAGTGATGGTAAAGTCATCTGTTGTGCAGTACATTATCCTTTTTCTTTTACCTTAACTAGCACATCGATGTGCTTATATAAATAAAAAAACAATTTATTCACTCTGTAATGATGATTTTATTTCCCCTCCGTAGAGTTTTTTAAACAGCCTCTCTATAATTTTTTCACCGGTGCAGCTTTGATTGACAACGCTTTTAGCCAATCATCAGCTCACCATGCGCCCTATGTAAAATATGAACCGCACGCTCCCGGCATCTACACTAACTCTTTGCTACTTACTGCGCATGCGCACTTCTTACGCTAACTGCGCATTGCTATCTGAGAATACTCAGCTCCTGGTTTTAGCCGATGTAAGTAAACAGTAAATCATTCCTTTCGTAATGATTCACTGTTTGCTTTCATTTCTCTCATCAGCCAGATATTTTTCGATGTCTATATGTTTCAATGTTTGCTTTAATTTCTACCATCAATAATTTCTCTCTTCATATATAAAATAATTGTAAGTATTTTTTGGGCAAAAAATACTTACAATTATTTTATATATGAAGAGAGAAATTATTGATGGTAGAAATTAAAGCAAACATTGAAACATATAGACATCGAAAAATATCTGGCTGATGAGAGAAATGAAAGCAAACAGTGAATCATTACGAAAGGAATGATTTACTGTTTACTTACATCGGCTAAAACCAGGAGCTGAGTATTCTCAGATAGCAATGCGCAGTTAGCGTAAGAAGTGCGCATGCGCAGTAAGTAGCAAAGAGTTAGTGTAGATGGAGTAGATGCCGGGAGCGTGCGGTTCATATTTTACATAGGGCGCCTGGTGAGCTGATGATTGGCTAAAAGCGTTGTCAATCAAAGCTGCACCGGTGAAAAAATTATAGAGAGGCTGTTTAAAAAACTCTACGGAGGGGAAATAAAATCATCATTACAGAGTGAATAAATTGTTTTTTATTTATATAAGCACATCGATGTGCTAGTTAAGGTAAAAGAAAAATGATTATGTACTGCACAACAGATGACTTTACCATCACTTTAAGATGCAGAAAATCAAATATATGTTTTTTAATATAGATAGGACCCAAGGGCATCTAAATGGTGGGGGGTACGAGTAGGTAACTAACCTTCGCCATTTGGAATTTGACTACTTACATTTAAGCACAAGCACTCACATTAAGCCACTCTTTATATCATTGAGCCATTGTTTCTAAGTACAGATTGTAAAAGTCAATAACAGATAAAGTAAGCAAAATAAATTAATAGAATACATAATGCAAATTTTCTGCTATGCTTCATTAAAAAAAATTCAGTGATTTTATTTTAAGCTTAGTCCCTTTAATTGTGTAAGATTTCGGCCTGGTCATCTTTTAAGAAGGCATTAAAGGGACATGAAACTCAAAAAAATGATTTCATGAGTCAGAGAGAGAATATCATTTTAAACAACTTTCCTATTTACTTCTATTATCTAATTTGCTTCATTTTCTTGGTATTCTTTGTTGAAGAAGCAGGAATGCACTGCTGGGAGCTTACTGAACAAATCAGGTGAGCCAATAACATGAGGCATATATGTGAAGCCACCAATCTGCAACTCCTGAGCCTACCTAGGTATCATTTTTAAAAAAGGATACCAAGAAAAAAACAAATTTGATAATAGAAGTACATTGTAAAGTTGTTTAAAATCACATTATCAAAATCATGAGAGATTTAATCATTAAAAACAGTGCAGTATTTACCAAATAGTTTTCCTGGGCAGCCAATGTTGAAGGCCGGTCCCAACATGGGGCAGAGCAGGGCATCCATGTTCAGTTTCTTCCATTCGGCTATATACTCACAACGATACTCCTGAATCAGACAAAATGCCGAGATTAGGACAGAACTCTGAGTCACATCAGATCTCCTAACAGTTGTTTAAGAACAGAAGTGAAATATTCTCATGGCTTAATTTAACAGTGTCTGACAGAATTACATATATAGAAACCCAGAGAGCCCCGTTATTTTAATAGGGTTTTATGTTCTGTACCTACAAGTAACATACAGTTTGCTATGCTCTTTAAAGACCATGCTGTTTAAGAGGAATGTGTGTTATTTGTGATCACATTATTGTTATTTTCATTTATTTATAAAGAACCAGCATGTTCTGCAGTAAAGGTTTAGGATTACAGAATAATGTACTATTTACCAAAAGCTGCACAAATAATAAAGGGATGGAAGCCCTGCCCACGAGTTACCCTCTGATATACACCACCTGTGCAGAACAGGTGCGCTTTTGGTCTCACATGTTACTGAACAAAATTGTGGAAAAGTACATTTTAAGCTGCGGTGAAAAATCCGAGAAACATTTTAGAGTATTGTATGAACCTCTGTACAGGTCATCTAATTATAGAATATTGAAGAATTCACCTATTTGTGTCCATTCGCTCAGTGGGGGAAGCCCTAACTCAAGGGATGGAGATAAATTCTCAGAAATGGTTACTTTTAATATTCAAAAAAAAAAAAAAACAACAGAAACAAACTTAAAGTTAAATAAATAATTTTCTATTTAATTAATGCAAATAGCATTATCATCAATTTGTGTTCAGGGCTTTATTTTGGTTCTCAGTCAATACAAACTTACAGCAACAAAATGTCGAGTTTGCTGGTATTTGAGGGGTCATTAGATTAACAGGCTTCCCAGCTGCAATTCGGTTGGTTAAATATATTCAGTTTTTCATGTCCAACTGTGTTGTCTCTAAAATCATAGTCAAAACGTGCTTTACCACTAGAATGTGTGCATATATCTTCCTATATTTATATAGAAAATATATTACCTATTGGGAACCTTCCGTTAAATATTACAAAATATGTTGTGTCCATTCAGGAACTCTGGCGATTTAGTAAAAGGACCAGTAAACAGTAGATTTGCATAAACAACAAATACATGATACAAAGACAATGCCATAGCACTTAGTCGGAACTTCAAATGAGAAGTAGATTTTTTTTTCTGTTAAATTTGAAAGTGATGTCTATTTCTACTCCCCCTGTACCATGTGACAGTAAATTGGAAAGTCTTTGAAATTGCTGCTCTGTCTGAGTCATGAAAGTTTAATTTTGACTTGAATGTCCTTTGAAGCTACATTGAGGAGAGGTTGGAATTTGACTAAGAAGGAGAAAGTAGGATGATGCCGTTTGTTTGAGGTCTATGAAAGTAGAGTGGAGGACAGGATATGGTCATTCAGAGGAAAAAAAGGAATTCTGACCATTTATACATAGAGAGTAATTATGCAGAGTGATCGTTAATATTGAATATTTGATTTGATTTCTTGTATTGATTTTTATAATTTTGCAGATGTATAATATTGTTATTGGTTGCCATAGTTATAGGATTATTTATGAATGTGATTTGTTTTATTCATATATTTGCTATTATTTTTTCATAGTACTAAATTGCTAGCTGAGAAGTTTCCGTGTGTAACTTTGTATTTGTTCAATCTTCCGCAAATATATTGAACACTGTTAAAAATAAAATAAAATAAATGATGTTACCTTTATTGCAGCGTTATGTTTCCACAGTCCTTTCACAGAGCTAAAAAAAAAACAATGCACAGAGAAACAAAGTTATTATAAAGTTAAGCATTTGTATGGTATGTATGGTATGTATGTATTGGGTACTTGTAAAGCGCGGCTAATCACCCGTAAGGGTCTCAAGGCGCTGCTCATTTTATCGACCTCGGAAGGATGAAAGGCTGAGTGGACCTCGCCGGGAATCGTACCTGCAACCCTTGGGTTGCTACAGAGCTCAGCCACAGTGCCTTAGCATGAGCTATCTGTCTGGTATGTTAATATGTTTGGTTAAAGACAATGATCAGGGCTTTGTGTGTCATACTTTTCTGATCACAACTCTAATCTTTAAATGGTGGTAAAGCATTGACACAAATTACTGTCACGACAAGCTCTACGTAAACTTGAACGTGTAACAGCTCTATGGTGGGTTAATTGCTTTTATGTGCAATGTGCATAGCACACAGGAAGCCTTCCTAGTAGATTCCCATTAGAATTTAATATTTGTTTAGGCCTAAAATAACCACATTCTTCTGAGGGTAAGATACCATCTACTTGATCTACCCATGACCTAATGGGGGGCAATATTGGATTTCTAATTTAGAGCAATTAGTATTTTAGCCGCATTCACTATGAATTGAGGAAGTTTAAGGTGTACGTTACATTTAGGTTTAGGGAGGGGAGTTAAACAAGTCTATAGTAGGGTATAAAGAAAACCCGGTAACCTAGAAGTAATTTTGAAAACTTTTCCACATTACTCCAGAAAGGTTGCAGGTTCGGACAGCTCCACCATGTATGAAGCATTGTACCTACTTCGCCACATCCCCTTCAACACGTTCCGTTTAGGAAATAAGCATTTTATCCAAACTGGTGGCAGATACCACTTTGTCAGAATCTTATAATTCAGTTCTATATATTTTGCAGAGGTGTAGGCTTTCCTAGTAGAATTTTTTTTTTTTTGCCAATCTGAAGCTCTAATATCCTTTCCCATCTTCCTCTGCCGCCATACACTAAATGAGGTAGGTTCTGTTTCATCGCTCCCAACAATAGAACAATAGTTACCTCGCTAGCAATAGTGGATTTCAGAGTAGAGAATCTAATAAACATGACTGCTCAAACAGGGTCAGGGGTCTGAGAAAATTATTGTTAAAAGGAGACGAGGGATAAGGTGACATAACATTGTATGTCAGCCAATGATATATGCCCCTCCCAGTACATCTCCCATGTCCTATCTCAGCTCTCCAACAGATAATAATTTGCATAGAGGAGCCAAGTTACATGAATAAAGTGCCCCACTAAGATGCCCCATGTCAACCAAGCCCCCCACCAACTCTGCATTTAAGAAGATAGATAACGTTGGTGATCTCAGAGTGGAGACAGTGGCGTGCGTAGCTATAATTTTGTCCCACGGGTTAAAAGCATTACAACATAATGGGAATTGTCTAGCCAAGTCCAGTCTGCAGTCAGTAGGAACCCAGCAAAGATTTGCAACCATCAGGTCCTGTAAAATATATGAATCTATTGCTACCCAAGCCCTAAGCGTTGCCATTTTTGTGCCAATCAAGCACCCTCTGTAGACAAACGGCATGATAGTAGGTCTTAAAGGCATTTTAATTTAGTTTTATGTTGTTATTCTCCACATATGGATTCCAAAATAGAACCTTCGGCAAAACACATGAAGCTACAAAGTTAATTAGAAGAAAAGTATATTGTTGGTATATAGAATGAGAATTTGGTGCCTCTAATTTCACTGCTGCCTGACCTCTATAGAGTACAATTGTATCTTTCTCTCACACTACAAAACTATTAAGTTGTTATATAACATGAGATGAAAAAAAACTTCCCTTACCCAGCTCCACAATGTGCATTCAGGTGATTTGCAATTCGTGGAAACTAAAATGAAACACAAAATCATGTAAGGAAGAAAAGCACCATGACATTCTAACATCTTGCACATGATTCTACGTTCAAATGTAAACCATCTCAGAGACGTGTACAAATACAGAACAAATGTAACATGTACTTTAATCAGTCAGTGCTCATCAGCTTCTCACATGTCCGGAGGGAGGGAAGTAGTCGATTACTGAATAGAAGAGAGATATGGAGGAGCCGGTCTACAGAAGAAGGGGGCAACCAGAGCATTATCATTCTGTCTGACAATCATGGATCTCTCTAGACTGTAAGACATATCTATGTGGGAATGAGTGCAATAGAGACTCTCTGTAGAGTACAATTGAGACATGAGACCAAATGGTCTTTTATTCTCTCCCACTTTACCTTTTTTTTCTCCCTTCTTGTTGTGTCCCACAACTTCCCCCTTAATGAGGCATCCTAGTGGACTTTTGTTTAGTAGTTTAAAGGAACATAAAACCCACATTTTTTCCTTTAATTATTCAGACAGAGCAGCAAGTTTTAAAAACTTTCCAATTTACTTATATCATCAAAATGTTGTTGTATTCTTAGTATCATTTGTTGAAAAACATAAAGGTAAGCTCTGGAGTGTTTTCAAGAATGCTATACATTAGCAAGAGTACTAGATGGCAGCACATGTTTTTCTATCCAGATATCTCTTCAACAAAGAATACCATGAGAAATAAGCACATTTGATAATAGAAGTAAAAATTGCATGTTCTGCCTAAATCATAAAAGAAAAAAATGTGGGTTTCATGTTCCTTTCATTTGATGTCCCAGAATTACTTTGTGAGATATACATACTTAAGTGCCCATGCCTATCAACAGGTGATTCTTCACATGTATACATCAGAGACAATACTTGTATAGTATACAGCAGAGACAATACTTGTATAGTATACCGCAGAGACAATACTTGTATAGTATACATCAGGGACAATACTTGTATAGTATACAGCAGAGACAATACTTGTATAGTATACAGCAGAGACAATACTTGTATAGTATATAGCAGAGACCATACTTGTATAGTATACAGCAGAGACAATACTTGTATAGTGTACCGCAGAGACAATACTTGTATAGAATACAGCAGAGACAATACTTGTATAGTATACAGCAGAGACAATACTTGTATAGTATACAGCAGAGACAATACTTGTATAGTGTACCGCAGAGACAATACTTGTATAGAATACAGCAGAGACAATACTTGTATAGTATACAGCATAAACAATACTTGTATAGTATACAGCAGAGACAATACTTGTATAGTATACAGTAGAGACAATACTTGTATAGTATACAGCAGAGACAATATTTGTATAGTATACAGCAGAGACAATACTTGTATAGTATACAGCAGAGACAATACTTGTATAGTATACAGCAGAGACAATATTTGTATAGTATACAGCAGAGACAATACTTGTATAGTATACAGCAGAGACAATACTTGTATAGTATACAGCAGAGACAATACTTGTATAGTATACAGCAGAGACAATACTTGTATAGTATACAGCAGAGACAATACTTGTATAGTATACAGCAGAGACAATACTTGTATAGTATACAGCAGAGACAATACTTGTATAGTATACAGCAGAGACAATTCTTGTATAGTATACAGCAGAGACAATACTTGTATAGTATGCAGCAGAGACAATACTTGTATAGTATACAGCAGAGACAATACTTGTATAGTATACAGCAGAGACAATACTTGTATAGTATACAGCAGAGACCATACTTGTATAGTATACAGCAGAGACAATACTTGTATAGTATACAGCAGAGGCAATACTTGTATAGTATACAGCAGAGACAATATTTGTATAGTATACAGCAGAGACCATACTTGTATATTATACAGCAGAGACAATACTTGTATAATATACAGCAGAGACAATACTTGTATAGTATACAGCAGAGACAATACTTGTATAATATACAGCAGAGACAATACCAATACTTGTATAGTATACAGCAGAGACAATAATTGTATAGTATACAGCAGAGACAATACTTGTATAATATACAGCAGAGACAATACCAATACTTGTATAGTATACAGCAGAGACAATGCTTGTATAGTATACAGCAGAGACAATACTTGTATAGTATACAGCAGAGACAATACTTGTATAGTGTACAGCAGAGACAATACTTGTATAGTATACAGCAGAGACAATACTTGTATAGTATACAGCAGAGACCATACTTGTAGAGTATACAGCAGAGACAATACTTGTATAGTATACAGCAGAGGCAATACTTGCATAGTATACAGCAGAGACAATATTTGTATAGCATACAGCAGAGACCATACTTGTATAGTATACAGCAGAGACAATACTTGTATACAGCAGAGACAATACTTGTATACAGCAGAGACAATACTTGTATAGTATACAGCAGAGACAATATTTGTATAGTGTACCGCAGAGACAATACTTGTATAGTATACAGCAGAGACAATACTTGTATAGTATACAGCAGAGACAATACTTGTATAGTATACAGCAGAGACAATACTTGTATAGTATACAGCAGAGACAATACTTGAATAGTATACAGCAGAGACAATCCTTGTATAGTATACAGCAGAGACAATACTTGTATAGTATACAGCATAGACAATACTTGTATAGTATACAGCAGAGACAATACTTGTATAGTATACAGCAGAGACAATCCTTGTATAGTATACAGCAGAGACAATCCTTGTATGGTATACAGCAGAGACAATACTTGTATGGTATACAGCAGAGACAATACTTGTATAGTATACAGCAGAGACAATACTTGTATAGTATACAGCAGAGACAATACTTGTATAGTATACAGCAGAGACAATACTTGTATAGTATACAGCAGAGACCATACTTGTATAGTATACAGCAGAGACCATACTTGTATAGTATACAGCAGAGACAATACTTGCATAGTATACAGCAGAGACAATACTTGTATAGTATACAGCAGAGACAATACTTGTATAGTATACAGCAGAGACCATACTTGTATAGTATACAGCAAAGACCATACTTGTATAGTATACAGCAGAGACAATACTTGTATAGTATACAGCAGAGACAATACTTGTATAGTATACAGCAGAGACAATACTTGTATAGTATACAGCAGAGACAATACTTGTATAGTATACAGCAGAGACAATACTTGTATAGTATACAGCAGAGACAATACTTGTATAGTATACAGCAGAGACAATACTTGTATAGTATACAGCAGAGACATACTTGTATAGGTATACAGCAGAGACAATACTTGTATAGTATACAGCAGAGACAATACTTGTATAGTATACAGCAGAGACAATACTTGTATACTAAACAGCAGAGACAATACTTGTATAGTATACCAGCAGAGACAATACTTGTATAGTATACAGCAGAGACAATACTTGTATAGTATACAGCAGAGACAATACTTGAATAGTATACAGCAGAGACAATACTTGTATAGTATACAGCAGAGACAATACTTGTATAGTATACAGCAGAGACAATACTTGTATAGTATACAGCAGAGAGCAATACTTGTATAGTATACAGCAGAGACAATACTTGTATAGTATACAGCAGAGACAATACTTGTATAGTATACAGCAGAGACAATACTTGTATAGTATACAGCAGAGACAATACTTGTATAGTATACAGCAGAGACAATACTTGTATAGTATACAGCAGAGACAATACTTGTATAGTATACAGCAGAGACCATACTTGTATAGTATACAGCAGAGACAATACTTGTATAGTATACAGCAGAGGCAATACTTGTATAGTATACAGCAGAGACAATACTTGTATAGTATACAGCAGAGACAATACTTGTATAGTATACAGCAGAGACAATACTTGTATAGTATACAGCAGAGAAATACTTGTATAGTATACAGCAAGAGACAATACTTGTATAGTATATAGCAGAGACCATACTTGTATAGTATACAGCAGAGACAATACTTTGTATAGTATACAGCAGAGACAATACTTGTATAGTATACAGCAGAGACAATACTTGTATAGTATACAGCAGAGACCATACTTGTATAGTATACAGCAGAGACAATACTTGTATAGTATACAGCAGAGGACAATACTTGTATAGTATACAGCAGAGACAATACTTGTTATAGTATACAGCAGAGAACAATACTTGTATAGTATACAGCAGAGACAATACTTGTATACAGCAGAGACAATACTTGTATAGTATACAGCAGAGACAATACTTGTATAGTATACAGCAGAGACAATACTTGTATACAGCAGAGACAATACTTGTATACAGCAGAGACAATACTTGTATAGTATACAGCAGAGACAATACTTGTATAGTATACAGCAGAGACAATACTTGTATAGTATACAGCAGAGGCAATACTTGTATAGTATACAGCAGAGATCATACTTGTATAGTATACAGCAGAGACAATACTTGTATAGTATACAGCAGAGACAATACTTGTATAGTATACAGCAGAGACAATACTTGTATAGTATACAGCAGAGACAATACTTGTATAGTATACAGCAGAGACAATACTTGTATAGTATACAGCAGAGACAATACTTGTATAGTATACAGCAGAGACAATACTTGTATAGTATACAGCAGAGGCAATACTTGTATAGTATACAGCAGAGACAATACTTGTATAGTATACAGCAGAGACAATACTTGTATAGTATACAGCAGAGACAATACTTGTATAGTATACAGCAGAGACAATACTTGTATAGTATACAGCAGAGACAATACTTGTATAGTATACAGCAGAGACAATACTTGTATAGTATACAGCAGAGACCATACTTGTATAGTATACAGCAGAGACAATACTTGTATAGTATACAGCAGAGACAATACTTGTATAGTATACAGCAGAGACAATACTTGTATAGTATACAGCAGAGACCATACTTGTATAGTATACAGCAGAGACAATACTTGTATAGTATACAGCAGAGACAATACTTGTATAGTATACAGCAGAGACAATACTTGTATAGTATACAGCAGAGACAATACTTGTATAGTATATAGCAGAGACCATACTTGTATAGTATACAGCAGAGACAATACTTGTACAGTATACAGCAGAGACAATACTTGTATAGTATACAGCAGAGACAATACTTGTATAGTATACAGCAGAGACAATACTTGTATAGTATACAGCAGAGACAATACTTGTATAGTATACAGCAGAGACAATACTTGTATACAGCAGAGACAATACTTGTATAGTATACAGCAGAGACCATACTTGTATAGTATACAGCAGAGACAATACTTGTATAGTATACAGCAGAGACAATACTTGTATACAGCAGAGACAATACTTGTATACAACAGAGACAATACTTGTATACAGCAGAGACAATACTTGTATAGTATACAGCAGAGACAATACTTGTATACAGCAGAGACAATACTTGTATACAGCAGAGACAATACTTGTATACAACAGAGACAATACTTGTATAGTATACAGCAGAGACAATACTTGTATACAGCAGAGACAATACTTGTATAGTATACAGCAGAGACAATACTTGTATAGTATACAGCAGAGGCAATACTTGTATAGTATACAGCAGAGATCATACTTGTATAGTATACAGCAGAGACAATACTTGTATAGTATACAGCAGAGACAATACTTGTATAGTATACAGCAGAGACAATACTTGTATAGTATACAGCAGAGACAATACTTGTATAGTATACAGCAGAGACCATACTTGTATAGTATACAGCAGAGACAATACTTGTATAGTATACAGCAGAGGCAATACTTGTATAGTATACAGCAGAGACAATACTTGTATAGTATACAGCAGAGACAATACTTGTATAGTATACAGCAGAGACAATACTTGTATAGTATACAGCAGAGACAATACTTGTATAGTATACAGCAGAGACAATACTTGTATAGTATACAGCAGAGACCATACTTGTATAGTATACAGCAGAGACAATACTTGTATAGTATACAGCAGAGACAATACTTGTATAGTATACAGCAGAGACAATACTTGTATAGTATACAGCAGAGACAATACTTGTATAGTATACAGCAGAGACAATACTTGTATAGTATACAGCAGAGACAATACTTGTATAGTATACAGCAGAGACAATACTTGTATAGTATACAGCAGAGACAATACTTGTATAGTATACAGCAGAGACAATACTTGTATAGTATACAGCAGAGACAATACTTGTATAGTATACAGCAGAGACAATACGTGTATAGTATACAGCAGAGACAATAGTTGTATAGTATACAGCAGAGACCATACTTGTATAGTATACAGCAGAGACCATACTTGTATAGTATACAGCAGAGACAATACTTGTATAGTATACAGCAGAGACAGTACTTGTATAGTATATAGCAGAGACCATACTTGTATAGTATACAGCAGAGACAATACTTGTATAGTATACAGCAGAGACAATATTTGTATAGTATACAGCAGAGACAATACTTGTATAGTATACAGCAGAGACAATACTTGTATAGTATACAGCAGAGACAATACTTGTATACAGCAGAGACAATACTTGTATAGTATACAGCAGAGACAATACTTGTATAGTATACAGCAGAGACAATACTTGTATACAGCAGAGACAATACTTGTATACAGCAGAGACAATACTTGTATATTATACAGCAGAGACAATACTTGTATAGTATACAGCAGAGACAATACTTGTATAGTATACAGCAGAGGCAATACTTGTATAGTATACAGCAGAGATCATACTTGTATAGTATACAGCAGAGACAATACTTGTATAGTATACAGCAGAGACAATACTTGTATAGTATACAGCAGAGACAATACTTGTATAGTATACAGCAGAGACAATACTTGTATAGTATACAGCAGAGGCAATACTTGTATAGTATACAGCAGAGACAATACTTGTATAGTATACAGCAGAGACAATACTTGTATAGTATACAGCAGAGGCAATACTTGTATAGTATACAGCAGAGACAATACTTGTATAGTATATAGCAGAGACCATACTTGTATAGTATACAGCAGAGACAATACTTGTATAGTATACAGCAGAGGCAATACTTGTATAGTATACAGCAGAGACAATACTTGTATAGTATATAGCAGAGACCATACTTGTATAGTATACAGCAGAGACAATACTTGTACAGTATACAGCAGAGACAATACTTGTATAGTATACAGCAGAGACAATACTTGTATGGTATACGGCAGAGACCATACTTGTATAGTATACAGCAGAGATCATACTTGTATAGTATACAGCAGAGACAATACTTGTATAGTATACAGCAGAGACAATACTTGTATAGTATACAGCAGAGACAATACTTGTATAGTATATAGCAGAGACCATACTTGTATAGTATACAGCAGAGACAATACTTGTACAGTATACAGCAGAGACAATACTTGTATAGTATACAGCAGAGACAATACTTGTATAGTATACAGCAGAGACAATACTTGTATAGTATACAGCAGAGACAATACTTGTATAGTATACAGCAGAGACAATACTTGTATACAGCAGAGACAATACTTGTATAGTATACAGCAGAGACCATACTTGTATAGTATACAGCAGAGACAATACTTGTATAGTATACAGCAGAGACAATACTTGTATACAGCAGAGACAATACTTGTATACAACAGAGACAATACTTGTATACAGCAGAGACAATACTTGTATAGTATACAGCAGAGACAATACTTGTATACAGCAGAGACAATACTTGTATACAGCAGAGACAATACTTGTATACAACAGAGACAATACTTGTATAGTATACAGCAGAGACAATACTTGTATACAGCAGAGACAATACTTGTATAGTATACAGCAGAGACAATACTTGTATAGTATACAGCAGAGGCAATACTTGTATAGTATACAGCAGAGATCATACTTGTATAGTATACAGCAGAGACAATACTTGTATAGTATACAGCAGAGACAATACTTGTATAGTATACAGCAGAGACAATACTTGTATAGTATACAGCAGAGACAATACTTGTATAGTATACAGCAGAGACAATACTTGTATAGTATACAGCAGAGACAATACTTGTATAGAATACAGCAGAGACAATACTTGTATAGTATACAGCAGAGACAATACTTGTATAGTATACAGCAGAGACAATACTTGTATAGTATACAGCAGAGACCATACTTGTATAGTATACAGCAGAGGCAATACTTGTATAGTATACAGCAGAGACAATACTTGTATAGTATACAGCAGAGACCATACTTGTATAGTATACAGCAGAGACAATACTTGTATAGTATACAGCAGAGACCATACTTGTATAGTATACAGCAGAGACAATACTTGTATAGTATATAGCAGAGATCATACTTGTATAGTATACAGCAGAGGCAATACTTGTATAGTATACAGCAGAGACAATACTTGTATAGTATACAGCAGAGACAATACTTGTATAGTATACAGCAGAGACAATACTTGTATAGTATATAGCAGAGACCATACTTGTATAGTATACAGCAGAGACAATACTTGTACAGTATACAGCAGAGACAATACTTGTATAGTATACAGCAGAGACAATACTTGTATAGTATACAGCAGAGACAATACTTGTATAGTATACAGCAGAGACAATACTTGTATAGTATACAGCAGAGACAATACTTGTATACAGCAGAGACAATACTTGTATAGTATACAGCAGAGACCATACTTGTATAGTATACAGCAGAGACAATACTTGTATAGTATACAGCAGAGACAATACTTGTATACAGCAGAGACAATACTTGTATACAACAGAGACAATACTTGTATACAGCAGAGACAATACTTGTATAGTATACAGCAGAGACAATACTTGTATAGTATACAGCAGAGACAATACTTGTATACAGCAGAGACAATACTTGTATACAACAGAGACAATACTTGTATAGTATACAGCAGAGACAATACTTGTATACAGCAGAGACAATACTTGTATAGTATACAGCAGAGACAATACTTGTATAGTATACAGCAGAGACAATACTTGTATAGTATACAGCAGAGGCAATACTTGTATAGTATACAGCAGAGATCATACTTGTATAGAATACAGCAGAGACCATACTTGTATAGTATACAGCAGAGACAATACTTGTATAGTATACAGCAGAGACCATACTTGTATAGTATACAGCAGAGGCAATACTTGTATAGTATACAGCAGAGACAATACTTGTATAGTATACAGCAGAGACCATACTTGTATAGTATACAGCAGAGACAATACTTGTATAGTATACAGCAGAGGCAATACTTGTATAGTATACAGCAGAGACAATACTTGTATAGTATATAGCAGAGATCATACTTGTATAGTATACAGCAGAGACAATACTTGTATAGTATACAGCAGAGGCAATACTTGTATAGTATACAGCAGAGACAATACTTGTATAGTATACAGCAGAGACAATACTTGTATAGTATACAGCAGAGACAATACTTGTATAGTATATAGCAGAGACCATACTTGTATAGTATACAGCAGAGACAATACTTGTACAGTATACAGCAGAGACAATACTTGTATAGTATACAGCAGAGACAATACTTGTATAGTATACGGCAGAGACCATACTTGTATAGTATACAGCAGAGATCATACTTGTATAGTATACAGCAGAGACAATACTTGTATATGTTGTTGGAAATTATTTGAATGTTTAGATGTTGCAATAGTCTATTTTCATGCTTGTACTTATGGCCTGTCCACTAATTAAATGTCTGTCTCTATAATTTATGTTTATGTTAAAAAAACGTATATAAAATTTATTCAAAAAACACACAAATATTTTTATTTCCAACATTGAAAATGAACTGTAGTTCTTAACTAGCCCAAGGCAACTACCCATGTACTGAGGTATCTCTATATATAGTAAAACTCAAATTAGACGTTCTAAGGTGTCTGAGTATATTAATGCCAAAGAAAATAGTAATTAGCAATAAATAGTGCACATTCCATAACCTATTTTTATACATCACAAGATCTACTTATAGATAACAATTTGATAATATTAAAATATGATCTCAAGTTGTAGGGTTGTTTATACAGGACACTACGTTACAGAATGAGTAATTGAATCGGGGAATAAACCTTCAATATTGTAATGCTATCCTGAGAATTAATTAAGTTTTGTTTCTAATTCTTTGTAAACCTATAGAGATTTATTCCAAAGAAATGTGTTCAGTATCAGGCCCGAAAGTCTAAACGCCAAATCTGTGGTGCTATGGATATTAATGTTAATCCACTTTCTGTTGTGACAGACTATGAAGTTAAAGGGATACTGCTTAAAATTGCATGCTCTATCTGAATCACAAAAGAACAAATTTGGGTTCAGTGTCCCTTTAATAAGAGACACTCACCATCGGCCTCATAAAGAAAGACACAATCCTCTTCACAATGGTTGGGATTCTGTAGAGAAAGACCTGCTGCTTCAGGTGGGGATCCACAATATCCACATCGCTACAAAAAGAAACAAAAGACTTTACCCATTGCTCAGCCACCTCTAAAGCAGTGAAAGAGTTAAAAAACTGATAATATCAACATTCCATGGAGCTTTCTAGAAATGTCAAACACTGTCTAAGCATAACTGGAAATAAGTATAGAATCACCAGTTATGTAATAGCTCTCCAGCCTCTGTCTGGAACTAAGATTATAGCCACACAGTGAGTCATATGGGAACTGCAAATTAACTTAAACTGCCCTACTAGAAGGTTCTTGGTACTCTACAATAGTCAGTGTGCCTTTTTCATTATATGATTTGCCAGCTGAGTTGAAATTAAACTATTGGGTCATCCCCCATTCTACTTTATATCTTCTGTTGATTCAAAACATTAATCATAAAAAAAAAAAACTGAAAAATATTCAACATACATTCACCTCCCTACACTAAGCCTACAGAATCAAAGTTAAAGAATGTGCTCAAGGTAATTGGGATATCCTGACCCATACACTTGTTTCCATATATTTTGTATAGTATTAGACATCTCAAGATCTTGTTTAAATTCAAGACTGGGAGGTTCGGGTAGTGTCATGGCGGCCCAGAGTCAGAATGGCTTGGGGCATAACTAATTAACCCAGGAGAGATTTGGTGTTTTCTCTGTGTACAGGGACAGATATCAGGACAGAGCACCTATGGCAGTTCTACAAAATATGGGACATGCTGGGTGCTCTGGGCTATATAAACTTACAATTTTTCTGCCAGAGTAGAACCTCCATCTGCAAAGAATCCTCTTATACAAAGCTCATTCAATGCATATTCTATCCGAGGTGGGGTGAAAGGTACAAGCTGTTTAAGCAAAATGGATAGAGAAATTACACATTGTGCATCTTTACAAAGCAGTTATAGAGCATTTTATGAATGTCCTGTAGATTGTTTATAGATATCTGTATTTAAAAATAATAGAAGATAGATATAAGTGCCATACCCATGCTACCTATACTTAGTGCCATACTCATGCTACCTATACTTAGTGCCATACCCACACTACTCATACTTAGTGCCATACCCACGCTACCTATACTTAGTGCCATACTCATGCTACCTATACATAGTGCCACACCCATACTACCTATACTTAGTGCCATACCCACGATACCTATAATTAGTGCCATACCTTCACTACCTATACTTAGTGCCATACCTATGCTACCTATACTTAGTGCTTCACCTACACTACATATATTTAGTGCCATACACACACTACCTATACTTAGTGCCATACCCACACTACCTACCTATACTTAGTGCCATACCTACACTACCTATACTTAGTGCCATACCCACACTACCTATACTTTCAGATCAGCTTGTACTAGCTAGATGTGACTTCTGACATAATGCTGAAGATTGAGGGCCAGTGGTCAAGCTCATCAAAAAACATAAATTATGCTTACCTGATAATTTTCTTTTCTTCCGTAGGAAAGAGTCCACAGCCGCATTCATTACTTATGGGAAATAAGAACCTGGACACCAGGAGGAGGCAAAGACCCCCCCAGCCAAAAGCTTAAATACTCCTCCCACCTCCCCTATCCCCCAGTCATTCAGCCGAGGACAAGGAACAGTGGAAGAAGCATCAAGGTGAAAAGGTGCCAGAAGATAAAAAACAACAATGCCTCAAAAACGTGCTGGGGGCTGTGGACTCTTTCCCATGGAAAAAAAGAAAATTATCAGGTAGGCATAATTTATGTTTTTCTTCCTAATGGGAAAGAGTCCACCGCTGCATTCATTACTTATGGGAACTTTATACCCAAGCCAAAGAGGACACAGAATGCCAAAACAGGAGGGTAAGAGGCGGACCACATGAAGGCACCACCCAAAAAAACACATTCCCAAAACAAAAAACCCAATTTTGTCCGAAAAACAGGAACAAAAACCTTTTGAATAACCAAAAGGCAGCACCATTGACGCAAATCTACCAACAGGTCACCGAACCTGAACGGTCACCACGAATAGACACAACCGATATCACGGAACCCAAGGACACCCTCTCTCAAGGCAACAGGCCAGCCGCAGACCCTCAACCAACTAGGGGACAGACGAACCATTTCTGAAGGGAACACAAGCCTTCTATATGGAGGAAGAACCCCCAAGACGTCAAAAAACATAATTTATGTAAAAACTTACCTGATAAATTCATTTCTTTCATATTGGCAAGAGTTCATGAGCTAGTGACGTATGAAATATACAATCCTACCAGGAGGGGCAAAGTTTCCCAAACCTCAAAATGCCTATAAATACACCCCTCACCACACCCACAATTCAGTTTAATGAATAGCCAAGTAGTGGGGTGATAAAAAAAGGAGTAAAAAGCATCAAGAAAGGAATTTGGAAATAATTGTGCTTTATACAAAAAAATCATAACCACCATAAAAAGGGTGGGCCTCATGGACTCTTGCCAATATGAAAGAAATGAATTTATCAGGTAAGTTCTTACATAAATTATGTTTTCTTTCATGTAATTGGCAAGACCCCATGAGTTAGTGACGTATGGGATAGCAATACCCAAGATGTGGAATTCCACGTAAGAGTCACTAGAGAGGGAGGGATAAAAATAAAAACAGCCATTTTTCACTGAAAAAAATAATCCACAACCCAAAATATAAGTTTATTCTCATAAATGAAAAGAAAAAACTTAAAACATAAGCAGAAGAATAAAATTGAAACAGCTGCCTGAAGAACTTTTCTACCAAAAACTGCTTCCGAAAAAGCGAATACATCAAAACGGTAGAATTTAGTAAATGTATGCGAAGAAGACCAAGTTGCTACTTTGCAAATATGATCAACTGAAGCTTCATTCTTAAAAGCCCACGAAGTGGAGACTGATCTAGTAGAATGATCTGTAATTATCTGAGGCGGGGCTTGACCCGACTCCAAATAAGCTTGATGAATCAAAAGTTTTAACCAAGATGCCAAGGAAACGGCCGAAGCCTTCTGACCTTTCCTAGATAACAAATAGACTAGAAGTCTTCCTGAAATCTTTAGTAGCTTCAACATATTTCAAAGCTCTAACCACATCCAAAGAATGTAAGGATTTTTCAAAAGAATTCTTAGGATTAGGACACAAGGAAGGGACAACTATTTCTCTATTAATGATTGTTGTTAGAATTCACAACCTTAGGTAAGAATTTAAATGAAGTCTGCAAAACCGCCTTATCCTGATGAAAAATCAGAAAAGGAGATTCACAAGAAAGAGCAGATAATTCAGAAACTCTTCTAGCAGAAGAGAGGGCCAAAAGGAACAACACTTTCCAAGAAAGTAGTTTAATGTCCAAAGAATGCATAGGCTAAAATGGAGGAGCCTGTAAAGCCTTCAAAACCAAATTAAGACTCCAAGGAGGAAAAATTGATTTAATTACAGGCTTGATACAAACCAAAGCCTGTACAAAACAGTGAATATTAGGAAGCTTAGCAATCTTTCTGTGAAATAAGACAGAAAGAGCAGAGATTTGTCCCTTCAAGGAACTTGCAGACAAACCCTTATCCAAACCATCCTGAAGAAACTGTAAAATTCTAGGAATTCTGAAAGAATGCCAAGCGAATTTATGAGAAGAACACCATGAAAAATAAGTCTTCCAAACTCGATAATAAATCTTTCTAGAAACAGATTTATGAGCCTGCAACATAGTATTAATCACTGAGTCAGAGAAACATCTATGACTAAGTACTAAGCGTTCAATTTCCATACCTTCAATTTTAATGATTTGAGATCCTGATCGAAAAACGGACCTTGAGACAGAAGGTCCAGCCTTAATGGAAGAGGCCAAGGTTGGCAACTGGACATCCAAAAAAGATCCGCATACCAAAACCTGTGAGGCCATGCTGGAGCTACCAGCAATACAAACGACTGTTCCATGATGATTTTAGAGATCACTCTTGGAAGAAGAACTAGAGGCGGGTAACACCAAGGAAGTGTCAACGCATCCACTGCTTCCGCCTGAAGATCCCTGGACCTGGACAGGTACCTGGGAAGTTTCTTGTTTAGATGAGAAGCCATCAGATCTATTTCTGGAAGAGCCCACATCTGAACAATCTGAGAAAACACATCTGGATGGAGGGACTACTCCCCCGGATGTAAAGTCTGACGGCTCAGATAATCCGCTTCCCAATTGTCTACACCTGGGATATGTACTGCAGAAATTAGACAAGAGCTGGATTACGCCCAAGAAAGTATTCAAGATACTTCTTTCATAACTAGGGAACTGTGAGTTCCACCCTGATGATTGACATATGCCACAGCTGTGATATTGTCTGTCTGAAAGCAAATGAACGGTTCTCTCTTCAACAGAGGCCAAGAAAGAAGAGCCCTGAAAATAGCACAGAGTTCCAAAATATTGATTGGTAATCTCACCTCTTGAGATTTCCAAACTGCTTGTGCTGTCAGAGATCCGCAAACAGCACCCCAACCTGAAAGACTCGCATCTGTTGTGATCACAGCCCAGGTTGGATGAACCAAAGAGGCCCCTAGAACTATATGATGGTGATCTAACCACAAAGTCAGAGATAGTCGAACATTGGGATTTAAAGATATTAATTGTGATATCCTTGTATAATCCCTGCACCATTGATTCAGCATACAAAGCTGGAGAGGTCTCATATGAAAACGAGCAAAGGGGATCGTGTCCGATGCTGCAGTCATGTGACCTAAAACTTCCATGCACATAGCTACTGAAGGGAATGATTGGGACTGAAGGTTCCGACAAGCTGAAACCAATTTTAAGTGTCTCTTGTCTGTTAGAGACAGCGTCATGGACATTGAATCTATCTGGAAACCTAAAAAGGTGACCCTTGTCTGAGGAATCAAGGAACTTTTTGGTAAATTGATCCTCCAACCATGTCTTTGAAGAAACAACACTAGTTGATTCGTGTGAGATTCTGCAAAATGTAAAGACTGAGCTAGTACCAAGATATCATCCAAATAAGGAATACCCGCTCTCTGATTACAGAGAGTAGGGCACGAGAACCTTTGAAAAGATTCCAAAAGGAAGAGCGACAAATTGGTAATGCTTGTCTAGAAAAGAGAATCTCAGAAACTGATAATGATCTGGATGAATCGGAATATGAAGATATGCATCCTGTAAGTCTATTGTGGACATTTAATGCCCTTGCTGAACAAAAGGCAGAATAGTCCTTATAGTCACCATTTTGAAAGTTGGTACTCTCACATAACGATTCAAAATTTTTAGATCCAGAACTGGTCTGAATGAATTTTTTTTCTTTGGGACAATGAATAGATTTGAATAAAACCCCAGACCCTGTTCCTGAAACGGAACTGGCATGATTACCCCTGATAACTCCAGATCTCAAAAACACTTCAGGAAATCCTGAGCCTTTACTGGGTTTGCTGGAATTCGTAAGAGAAAAAAATCTTCTCACAGGCGGTCTTAACCTGAATCCTATTCTGTACGCCTGAGAGACAATACCATTGATTTTGAACCGAATTGGTCCAAACATCTTTGAAAAATCTTAATCTGCCCACTACCAGCTGAGCTGGAATGAGGGCCGCACCTTCATGCAGACTTGGGGGCTGGCTTTGATCTCTTAAATGGCTTGGATTTATTCCAATTTGAGGAAGGCTTCAAATTGGAAACAGATTCCTTGAGGGAAGGATTAGGTTTCTGTTCCTTATTTTGTCGAAAGGAACGAAAACGGTTAGAAGCTTTAGATTTACCTTTAGGTCTTTTATCCTGAGGCAAAAAAAATTCCCTTCCCCCCAGTGACAGTTGAAATTATTGAATCCAACTGAGAACCAAATAACTTATTACCTTGGAAAGAAAGAGATAGCAATCTGGACTTAGAAGTCATGACAGCATTCCAAGATTTAAGCCACAAAGCTCTTCTAGCTAAAATAGCTAAAGACAAAGATTTTGATGATATAAAAAATGGCATCACAAATAAAATTATTAGCATGTTGAATCAAGTTAACAATGCTAGACAATTCAGGATCCAATATTTGTTGCGCTAAAGTCTCCAACCAAAAAGTTGAAGCAGCTGCAACATCAGCCAAAGAAATTGCAGGCCTGAGAAGATGACCAGAATATAAATAGGCTTTCCTTAGATAAGATTCAAGTTTCCTATCTAAAAGATCTTTAAAAGAAGTACTATCTTCCGTAGGAATAGTAGTATGTTTAGCAAGAGATAGCCCCATCAACTTTGGGGATCTTTTAGTAACTGCTGGCAAAGGATACAATTTTTTAAACCTTGAAGAAGGAATAAAAAAAGTACCAGGCCTATTCCATTCCTTAGAAATCATATCAGAAATAGCATCAGGAACTGGAAAAACCTCTGGAGTAACCACAGGAGGTTTATAAACAGAATTTAAACGTTTACTAGTTTTAATATCAAGAGGACTAGTTTCTTCCATATCCAATGTAATCAACACTTCTTTTAACAAAGAACGAATATACTCCATTTTGAATAAATAAGATTTGTCAGTGTCAATATCTGAGGTAGGATCTTCTGAACCAGATAGATCCTCATCAGAGCAGGATAATTCAGCATGTTGCCGGTAATTTGAAATTTCATCAACTTTATGAGAAGTTTTAAAAGACCTTTTATGTTTATTAGAAGGCGGGATGGCAGACAAAGCCTTCTGAATAGAATCAGAAATAAATTCTTTTAAATTTACAGGTATATGTTGTGCATTAGATGTTGAGGTAACAGCAACAGGTAATGAACTACTACTGATGGATACATTCTCTGCATGTAAAAGTTTATCATGACAACTATTACAAACCACAGCTGGATATATAACCACAGCTGGATATATAACCTCTGCACTTAGCTTTGGTAGAACTGTTATCATGCAGCAGGGTTCCAACAGTGATTTCTGAGGCAGGATCAGATTGAGACATCTTGCAAATGTAAGAGAAAATAACAACATATAAAGCAAAATTATCAATTTCCTTATATGGCAGTTTCAGGAATGGGAAAAAATGCAAACAGCATAACCCTCTGATAAAGAAAAAGGCAAGAGGCATATAGGAATGGGGTCTTAAATAATAAAAAATTTTGGCGCCAAGTATGACGCATACAAACAGAAAAATATTCTTTGGCGCCAATAATGTCCGGAAATGACACACTCGTGTCACAGGTGACGCAACCTTGTGAAAGAATCAGCGTCAACTAAGATGCTGGAAATGACGAATTTGCGTCAACGAACGTAACTTTGCGCAAAAAAAATCTTGCGCCAAGAATGACGCAATAAACTTTGGCATTTTGCGCCCTCGCAAGCCTAATTCTGCCCGCAAATTTAAAAGACAGTCAATTTGAAAAAAGAGACTAAACCCCAGGTAAGAAATACATTTTCCTAAAAAATGCATTTCCCAGATATGAAACTGACAGTCTACAAAAGGAAATATACTGAAAACCTGAATCATGGCAAATATAAGTACAATACATATATTTATATTTAGAACTTTATATAAATACATAAAGTGCCAAATCATAGCTGAGAGTGTCTTAAGTAATGAAAACATACTGTCCAAAAGACACCCATCCACATATAGCAGATAGCCAACCCAGTACTGAAATGGTTATCAGTAGAGGAAATGAAATATGAGAGTATATCGTCGATCTGAAAAGGGAGGTAGGAGATGAATCTCTACGACCGATAACAGAGAACCTATGAAATAGATCCCGGTGAGGAAAACCATTGCATTCAATAGGTGATACTCCCTTCACATCCCTCTGACATTCACTGTACTCTGAGAGGAATCAGGTTTCAAAATGCTGAGAAGCGCATATCAACGTAGAAATCTTAGCACAAACTTACTTCACCACCTCCATAGGAGGCAAGTTTGTAAAAACTGAATTGTGGCTGTGGTGAGGGGTGTATTTATAGGCATTTTGAGGTTTGGGAAACTTTTCCCCTCCTGGTAGGATTGTATACCCCATACGTCACTAGCTCATGGACTCTTGCCAATTACATGAAAGAAAGACAACCCACTCCAGTGGGCAGAGGTACACTGACCCAGGTCCCAATGACAGGAACCACAGCAGAATACAAGAGAAAACCCAAAGGGAACAAACAGATCTCAAGGACCAGACAGCATCCAAACAGCTAAACAGCAGGGACCAAGGGCACTCCTATAAAAACCCGGTCACCAGGGGAAAAACCCCTACCAGCTAACTGGAGAAAACAAAACCCAGTCCCGTACCCCAGACCAAAGGAGACTGGGGGTGCCATACCAGCAAGTATCAAATCCAGAGATGGTCAATGAAACAGATGCCGGACAGAAAGGAGAAGCTAGTGGTGCGAGAAACAGCGGGGGCCCTCCCTGAAAAGGAAATACCCCACCTTGCTCTTGTATAACCAAGACAGCCCAACCACTACAGGTGACAGAGAGCCAAACGCCAAAGCAACTCTGTGCACACGGCCAAAAAAGTTACTTAGGATTAGTGCAGTGATGCAAACACAATCCATCCATTAACCGGTAGCTAGACAAGCCAATAGGGCGCAACGACTAGCAAACCAGCACACACCTCCACTCAAGAAAACGGGGAGGAATAAACAGTCACTTAAGAACAAAATACAACTAGAACCCTGAGATAAGCCACCTAGAAATGGGTGATAAGAATCCCAACAGCCCACCCGTCTCCGAAAAACCACGGACCACTGGGAACCCATCACTCTACAGAGAGACAAAAAAAGGTCCCCAGTGAAAAACACAAGATAAAAAATACTCGTCCCCAAACCTCTGTAATCATCTGAGGATGATTACCCAGACACCGAGCACCCAAAGGGTGCCCCCGCCAAAGAGGTCTGGCAAAAGCCATAGGAGAACAACTAACTGCGTGAAACCTCAGAGAGACAATCTCTCGAGCCCCCTAAACTAGTCTGTCAGACGGCTAAACACAGAAGCTGGGGAAAATCCCAACACGATGTTACTTACCCCACAGTTCAAAACTGAAACCAGGACAGAAGGCGAACAGCAGGGCCTCATGGAGAAAAACCCCAAGCTCAGTCTTCACAACCGGGTAGTTAACCAGAGACTTCCAAACTCCCCATAAAGGAGAGACAAAGGAATGCATCCTAATCTCAATCCCAAATTCCAAGGAAGAACCCAGGGACAAACTCAGCACTAAATCCTACAGACCCTAGAATCCTAGGACAGAGGTCAACCTAGTCTTAAACCCTAGAAAGGGGCTACTTAACGATCTTTTGAACCCTAGTGGCAGTACCTGACAAAGAGTAGAACCACATAACCCAAGCATAAAGGCTCCCAGAGGCGAAGATAGTGAAACCAACCACCTCTGAAGGGCCCTTAAGAAACGACTACCGCCATGGAGGAATAGCAGACACCAGGATACTTCAGATCAGAAGACAGACGCTTTATGCCTGAGATCAGTCCCACAACCTTCTACTGCAGGAACGACGGAGCAAAACACTATGCCACATATCCTTCAAACTTGTGCCAGTCCCCTAAAGAGTTAAAATATTGTACAAACTAGACCATGACCACGAGTCAAAACCACTACAAAGTAGCAAGAAACACATCCCTCCACCGGTGCTGCAATGGAACACAGAGATACACCACCGGCCCTAGTTCTGAAACAGAACTGTCACGGACCAGCCAAAGCGCTTACAACATCCAGACCCTCAGGTCTAAATGAAGTATTAGAGTAGTTTCTTTTTTTCTTTCGAAAAAACGAACAAATGAATTGGCAAGTCCGCCGGACCAGCCAGGCAAAACGTGCATCACTAACAAGCACCCAAATAACTCCGGACAAAATCCAGGAACAACTTCTATAAAAGAAAGTAAGTCAAGCAATCCCAGAATTCCCATAGGGAAGAACAAAACAGAAGTAAATAATCCAGACCGGATAAAAGAACAAACAAGGGCACCCGCAGGCATCCGCCCAGAAGGAATCATGTCTCTGTAGTACTTGACAGACAGAGACCTTAACCTTCAGAAAAACAACTGGGAAAGCTCTCATTAGACTGACCAGGGAAAAACATACCCCATTAGCCTATCGCACAGAACCCTGAGAAGATCCCTGATGATACAGTAAAGGATCCCCCAATAGATCAAACAGATGTTGCAATAGGACGCACAGCCGCACAATCCTGTAGCGAAAAGAACAATACAGGGGCACAATCACCCCTGGGTAAACACAATGATGCCATTCACAGTCTGAACAACCGGGATAGGCAGACAAGCACATAACTGCAATGAAACCTCAGGATCCTATAGGCGAATCAAGGCCATTAAAATATTAAAAACGAAAATACCCCGCCATATCCGGGGTAAAAAATCCACCCAGCGCGGAGGAGACATTAACATCTGGTTCACCCGCAAAGGTAAAAGGAGTGTGCAGTTGGAAAGGCACCTCCTGAGGAACAGAGCCCCCAGGAGCTGATGGCTCAGAAGGTCCAGGGTCCCTCGAGCCCGAGGGACCCGGCACACCATGCAGGCACGAGAGGCAAGATTGCAGGTTCAATCCCCGGCGAGGTCCACTCAGCCTTTCATCCTTCCGAGGTCTATAAAATGAACAGCGCCTTGAGACCCTAACGGGTGATTAGCCGCGCTTTACAAGTACCCAATACATACATACATACATACATACAAGATTGGCAGACTTGCGATAACAGGACCAAATTAAAGTCCTCATCAGAGGACGATTCTGAATCAGATATGAAAATAGTCTCTGCATTAGAATCCTTCATGGCTAAGACTTTAAATATAACAACGCAATTTGGAAAAAAAACTGTCACCTGACACCCACGATTGGCTAGGGCATTCACCACCTCCTATTACCAGGACTTAGGGAGCAGACTCTTTCCTCCGTCGCCACTCGGTCAGGAATACGGAAGGGAGAGAGGACCCACCCAAGCGTAAACACGTACGATTGCCAGATGCCCGTGAAATCCAAAAAGAGTGCCACTCACAAGGCGGCAAAAGTAGGCCCCAGAACAAACTAGCAAGTCTGAGAAAGGAAAATCGTAGCTCAAGGTCCAGCCTAGCAAAACGATACATGTCTCAGCCTCAGAGCTCAAATTCCGCACACAAGCAGGATGATCACATAAGAAATATGATAAACAACCCCATCCCATTCACTAATTCCCCTGATAAGGAAGATAATCCCTTGATTCCCAGATCGAAGAAGAAGGAGCCTCAATGAGGCCCATACTGAACTGTCATAACAAATTACATTACAGCAAAGTAATAAAATGAAACGATCTTACTGGAATCCACGCCATGGAACAGGAACACAGCCCTTCAAGTGTGATGAACTAGTAGCAGCGCCTCCGCCATGGACTTGAGAGAGGACAGCATGTAGCAAAGCGAAGTTCGGCAATGGCAAGTGCTGAAAAGGAGCTGTGAATACGAGTTAGGATAGTGTCGCAGGGGAAGCTCCCACTGCATCTCCGGACTCTCACTTTTACCCAGGCCCTCACAAGAGAGACCGACCGGACTACTTAAAACTCCCGTCTTGTGTCGAAGGGTAGCACCCTCCATAGGAGACAAAATATAAAATAAATTAAATAAATTGAATTAAAGTATAATAAAAAAAACTTCTGACACTTCTCTGCCAACCTCCTGGGATGAAGGGCAAAGAATGACTGGGGGATTGGGAGATGGGAGGAATATTTAAGCCTTTGGCTGGTGGGTCTTTGCCTCCTCCTGGTGACCAGGTTCTTATTTCTCATAAGTAATGAATGCGGCTGCGGACTATTTCCCATTAGAAAGAAAAGACCCGCTTTCATGTTTAGTATCAGTGTGGCCAGTAGTCTAGTTAACTATGGTAGTGACCAGTGGTCTAGTTAAGTATATTAGTGGCCAGTGGTTTTGTTAAGTAAAGTAGTGGCCAGTGGTCCAGTTTAGGAGAGTAAAAGCCTGTGATTTAATTAACTATAGTAGTAGCCTGTGGTCTAGTTAAGTATAGTAGTGACCAAGTAAAGTATAATAATGGCCAGTGATCTAGTTAATTATAGTAGTGACTAGTGGTCTAGTTAAATATGGCAGTGGCTAACCATTCATTGTATTCAGTATATTAGAATGTTCATAGCACATTTCTTTTTTCATAAAATAAACACTCCTTTATTGGAACATATTAAAACAAAGCGTTGCAACGTTTCGAATGTTTCCATTCTTAATTGCCTGATTAAGGGTGGAAACACCTGAAACATTGCACTTCTTTGTTTTACTATGTTCCAATAAAGGAGTATTTTTGTGAAAAATGAAAGGTGTTGTGGACATTAGAATACCCTGGATTTCTATATGGAGGTAAAGCAGAGATCTCTGTCTGCAGCAGCACTTAGAAGTGTTTGGTTGCTGAGAAGGATCTGTGATTGGTCTACTTAAGCACACTAGTGACTATGTGGTACAGTTAAATATAGTAGTGGCTAGTGGTCTAGTTAAATATAGTAGTGGTAGCAGTCTAGTTAAATATACTAGTGGCTAATGGTCTAGTTAAGTATACCAGTAACTAGTGGTCTAGTTAAATATAGTAGTGGCTAGTGGTCTAGTTAGGTATAGCAGTGGCTAGTGGTCTTGTGAAATATAGTAGTTATTAGTGGTCTAGTTAAATATAGTAGTGGTTTGTTGTCTAGTTAGGTATAGCAGTGGCTAGTGGTCTAGTTAAGCATAGTAGTGGCTAGTGGTCTAGTTAAATATAGTATTGGCTAGTGGTTTAGTTAAATACCCACTTCCTGTCCACCAATTCTTTGCTTGACCCCCTGCAATCTGGATTCCGCCCCAAACACTCAACCGAGACTGCCCTTACCAAGGTTACTAACGATCTTCTCTCTGCTAAAAATATTGGCCACTACTCTATATTCATCTTACTTGACCTCTCAGCTGCCTTCGACACAGTTGACCACCCCCTCCTCCTACAGACCCTTAGATCTTTTGGCCTCTGTGACATTGCTCTTTCCTGGATTCACTCCTATCTTTCTCACGTATTTTTGCCAGCGACTTCTCCTCTCCTATGCCTCTGTCTGTTGGAGTATCTCAAGGATCTGTTCTGGGTCCCCTACTCTTCTCCATCTATACTTCTTCGCTGGGTAAACTTATCAACAGTTATGGCTTCAAATATCACCTCTATGCTGATGACGCCCAGATCTACCTCTCCACCCCTGCTCTCTCTCCCTCTGTCTTTTCTCATGTCAGCGACTGCTTATCTGGTATATCTTCCTGGATGGCCTCTTACAACCTAAAGATTAACATGTCCAAGACTGAGCTCCTTCTTATCCCCCCTCTCTAGCTCTACACCGACTTCTGACTTCTCTATCCCTGTTGACGGCATCACCATTTCCCCATCACCCTAAGTCTGAAGCCTCAGAGTTACACTTGACTCAAATCTATCCTTCGTCCCCCATATCCAATCGCTTTCTACATCCTGCCACAACCATCTACGCAATATTTCCAAGATTTGTCCTTTTCTGAGCGCTGACACCACAAAGCAAATAATCCACTCCCTTGTTATTTCCCGACTTGACTACTGCAATAACCTACTCGCTGGTCTTCCTCTTTCCTGCCTCTGCCCCCTTCAATCCATCCTAAATGCCTCTGCCAGGCTGATCCACCTTTCCCAACGCTCTGTATCTGCTGCAACTCTCTGCAAGTCCCTTCATTGGCTCCCCATTCACAGCAGAATTAAATTCAAAATTCTCAGCCTTACATACAAAGCTCTCACCAACGCCGTTTCCCTCTACCTATCCTCTCCAATACACAAGTATACTCCAGCCCACCCACTAAGATCCAACAATGATCTGCTCCTTGCATCCACGACTATCACCTCCTCTCATGCTAGACTGCAGGACTTTTGTTGTGCAGCACCCACCCTCTGGAACACGCTCCCTCGTGCTGACAGGCTTTGCCCTAATCTTTCTTCCTTTAAATGTTCCCTGAAGACTTTTCTGTTCAGGGAAGCCTACCACCCAACTCAATAATAAATTAAATTTCATTTACCTAACATTTCCCTCATCTAACTCTGTATTAACATATTCTCAATCTTGCAGTCCTCACCTCCTGTTTCTCAACCTCCTATCCTTCTAGATTGTAAATTCCCACGGGAATAGGGCCCTCAATTCCTCCTGTATGTGTTTGTAAATTAAATTAATTGTATCCATGGACAGCGCTGCAGAATATGTTGGCGCTTCATAAATAAAGTATATAATAATAATAATAATAATAATAATAATAATAATAATAATAATAATAATATAGTAGTGGCTAGTGGTGTAGTTAGGTATAGCAGTGGCTAGTGGTCTAGTTGAATATAGTAGTGTCTAGTTAGGTATAGCAGTGGCTAGTGGTCTAGATAAATATAGTAGTGGCTAGTGGTCTGTTTAGGTAAAGTAGTGGCAAGTGGTCTAGATAAATATAGTAGTGGCTAGTGGTCTAGTTAATTATAGTAGTAGCTAGTGGTCTAGTTAAATATAGTAGCAGTTAGTGGTCTAGTCAGGTATAGTAGTGGCTAGTGGTCTAGTTAAGTATAGTAGTGACTAGTGGTCTAGATGAACATAGTAGTGGATAGTGGTATAGTTAAACATAGTAGTGGATAGTGGTATAGTTAAATATAGTAGTGGAAGAGTAGTCTAGTTAAATATAGCAGTGGCTAGTTGTCTAGTTAAATATAGTAGAGGCTAGTGGTCTAGTTAAACATAGTAGTGGATAGTGGTCTAGTTAAACATAGTAGTGGATAGTGGTCTAGTTAAATATAGCAGTGGCTAGTGGTCTAGTTAAATATAGTAGTGGCTAGGGGGTCTAGTTAAATATAGTAGTGGAGGAGTGGTCTAGTTAAATATAGCAGTGGCTAGTGGTCTATTTAAATATAGTAGTGGCTAGGGGGTCTAGTTAAATATAGCAATGGCTAGTGCTCTAGTTACAGTGATGGTGTGAGCACAGGCGTCTGATTTATCAGTGTTAAAATACAACACACAAATATCTGGATTTACATATATATATATATAACGTGTATACATAAGAAATAGCATAATATAAGTCAATGCTTCAGTACTCTGGATTTTATATTTGAGCATCATATGGATATATGAGTGTAGTGCCAGTTTAAAATAATAAAGTTTTATATTCAGTGAGATCTGTAGGTTTTATCTTAAACAGAAGAATCAAAAACAATTAAAGCAACCTTGTGGCCAGCCTCTTCCAGGCGAGTTTTGGTTTCTTGAATAGCCCTTCTTATCCCAGGGGGTGGCAGAAAATACCCATCAGTGTCATAAAATCCAATAGTCAAAGGCTTTGAGCTGTTATATATCTGAAATCATACAATGCAAGTGGCAAACACAAAACAATAGATTTTAATTTCCTTCTTCAGATAAAACTATAGAAATGCATTTTCCTTTTTTACAGTCCTAATTTGTAAATTAATAACAGATTTAACCATAAGTAAATACGAACTCTCGTGCACTGAAAAGCATACACTGATTTTACATTTAAAGAGACATCTCAGCTAACATTTGAATCTACATGGATGTATTTCAGTTTTGGATAGAAGCATGTTTGTAATATGCAAGTATTAGCAAAAATGCTTCTAATAAAAGCTATAGCTGCTTCAAGAGTATTTTTTAAGTATGCACCGTGCACCAGCATCTTAAACACAACTTGATCAGAGAGCCTAAGGTGCTTGTACAATCTGCTAATGACTCAATTTGTTCATTGCTGATCTGGTGCTCTGTGCAGCAGCTGAAGAATTTAGCATGCTGGTGCACTGAGAATATCTAGCTATGCCTCACATGCACGTGCTTAGAAAAAGGTTAACACTAAAAAAGTGATAGTTTTTACTAGAAGCATTTTTGCCAATACTGTATACTGCAAATACGTTTCTATTCAAAGATGTAATTTATCTATGTGCATTTAAATTTTGATGGGAATATCCCTTTAAATTCTGCTCCATATTTAAAAGAACAGTAAACACCTTGATATTATGTTGAGTTATGCATTATAAATCAGCTTTGCAATACACTTTTATTGTTTATTTTCCCCCTTTTCATGTAAGTTAGCTCTGAATAATGAGGATTACTTAATTCTAAGAGCAGAAAATGCACCGTACTGACTAACCCTTCTACATACCTTTCACTCAGTTGTTTATTAGCATTGTTTTGCAGTTATATGTTAGGCCAACATTATGACAGTGACTAGCCTTGTTGTCTACAGACTAAAGCCCAGATTGGCTTCTCCAAAATAAGGCAAATGGGGGGGGGGTGGAATTTGTCTATTGAAAAACAGATGTACATTTATGTTAAAAACGTTACGATTTAGCTGATGTGTTGTTCTAAAGCTACACAACAGAAATGCCTTTTAATAACTAGGGCCTAGATTTGGAGTTTGGCGTTAGCCGTGAAAACCAGCGTTAGAGGCTCCTAACGCTGGTTATAGGCTACCGCCGGTATTTGGAGTCACTCAAAATAGGGTCTAACGCTCACTTTTCAGCCGCGACTTTTCCATACCGCAGATCCCCTTACGTAAATTGCGTATCCTATCTTTTCAATGGGATCTTTCTAACTCCGGTATTTAGAGTCGTGTCTGAAGTGAGCGTTAGACATCTAACGACAAAACTCCAGCCGCAGGAAAAAAGTCAGTAGTTAAGAGCTTTCTGGGCTAACGCCGGTTTATAAAGCTCTTAACTACTGTGCTCTAAAGTTCACTAACACCCATAAACTACCTATGTACCCCTAAACCGAGGCCCCCCCACATCGCCGCAACTCGATTCATTTTTTTTAACCCCTAATCTGCTGACCGCCACCTACGTTATACTTATGTACCCCTAATCTGCTGCCCCTAACACCGCCGACCCCTATATTATATTTATTAACCCCTAATCTGCCCCCCACAACGTCGCCTCCACCTACCTACACTTATTAACCCCTAATCTGCCGACCGCAAAGCGCCGCCACCTACGTTATCCTTATGTACCCCTAATCTGCTGCCCCTAGCACCGCCGACCCCTATATTATATTTATTAACCCCTAATCTGCCCCCCACAACGTCGCCTCCACCTGCCTACACTTATTAACCCCTAATCTGCCGACCGGAGCTCACCGCTATTCTAATAAATGTATTAACCCCTAAAGCTAAGTCTAACCCTAACACTAACACCCCCCTAACTTAAATATAATTTACATCTAACGAAATTAATTAACTCTTATTAAATAAATTATTCCTATTTAAAGATAAATACTTACCTGTAAAATAAATCCTAATATAGCTACAATATAAATTATAATTATATTATAGCTATTTTAGGATTTATATTTATTTTACAGGTAACTTTGTATTTATTTTAACCAGGTACAATAGCTATTAAATAGTTAAGAACTATTTAATAGCTACCTAGTTAAAATAATTACAAAATTAACTGTAAAATAAATCCTAACCTAAGTTACAATTAAACCTAACACTACACTATCAATAAATTAATTAAATAAACTACCTACAATTACCTACAATTAACCTAACACTACACTATCAATAAATTAATTAAATACAATTCCTACAAATAAATACAATTAAATAAACTAGCTAAAGTACAAAAAATAAAAAAGAACTAAGTTACAAAAAATAAAAAAATATTTACAAACATAATAAAAATATTACAACAATTTTAAACTAATTACACCTACTCTAAGCCCCCTAATAAAATAACAAAGCCCCCCAAAATAAAAAAATGCCCTACCCTATTCTATATTACTAAAGTTCAAAGCTCTTTTACCTTACCAGCCCTGAACAGGGCCCTTTGCGGGGCATGCCCCAAAGAATTCAGCTCTTTTGCCTGTAAAAAAAAACATACAATACCCCCCCCAACATTATAACCCACCACCCACATACCCCTAATCTAACCCAAACCCCCCTTAAATAAACCTAACACTAAGCCCCTGAAGATCTTCCTACCTTATCTTCACCCTGCCAGGTTCACCGATCCGTCCTGAAGAGCTCCTCCGATGTCCTGATCCAAGCCCAAGCGGGAGGCTGAAGAGGTCCATGATCCGGCTGAAGTCTTCATCCAAGCGGGAGCTGAAGAGGTCCATGATCCGGATGAAGTCTTCATCCAAGCGGGAGTTGAAGAGGTCCATGATCCGGATGAAGTCTTCTATCAACGGCATCTTCAATCTTCTTTCTTCCGGATCCATCTTGCAGACCTCCGACGCGGAACATCCTCTTCTCCCGACGCCTACTAGCCGAATGACGGTTCCTTTAAGGGACGTCATCCAAGATGGCGTCCCTCGAATTCCGATTGGCTGATAGGATTCTATCAGCCAATCGGAATTAAGGTAGGAATATTCTGATTGGCTGATGGAATCAGCCAATCAGAATCAAGTTCAATCCGATTGGCTGATCCAATCAGCCAATCAGATTGAGCTCGCATTCTATTGGCTGATCGGAACAGCCAATAGAATGCGAGCTCAATCTGATTGGCTGATTCCATCAGCCAATCGGATTGAACTTGATTCTGATTGGCTGATTCCATCAGCCAATCAGAATATTCCTACCTTAATTCCGATTGGCTGATAGAATCCTATCAGCCAATCGGAATTCGAGGGACGCCATCTTGGATGACGTCCCTTAAAGGAACCGTCATTCGGCTAGTAGGCGTCGGGAGAAGAGGATGTTCCGCATCGGAGGTCTGCAAGATGGATCCGGAAGAAAGAAGATTGAAGATGCCGTTGATAGAAGACTTCATCCGGATCATGGACCTCTTCAGCTCCCGCTTGGATGAAGACTTCATCCGGATCATGGACCTCTTCAGCTCCCGCTTGGATGAAGACTTCAGCCTGATCATGGACCTCTTCAGCCCCCCGCTTGGGCTTGGATCAGGACATCGGAGGAGCTCTTCAGGACGGATCGGTGAACCTGGCAGGGTGAAGATAAGGTAGGAAGATCTTCAGGGGCTTAGTGTTAGGTTTATTTAAGGGGGGTTTGGGTTAGATTAGGGGTATGTGGGTGGTGAGTTGTAATGTTGGGGGGGGGGTATTGTATGTTTTTGTTTACAGGCAAAAGAGCTGAATTATTTGGGGCATGCCCCGCAAAGGGCCCTGTTCAGGGCTGGTAAGGGTAAAAGAGCTTTGAACTTTAGTAATATAGAATAGGGTAGGGCATTTTTTTTATTTTGGGGGGCTTTGTTATTTTATTAGGGGGCTTAGAGTAGGTGTAATTAGTTTAAAATTGTTGTAATATTTTTATTATGTTTGTAAATATTTTTTTATTTTTTTGTAACTTAGTTCTTTTTTATTTTTTGTACTTTAGCTGGTTTATTTAATTGTATTTATTTGTAGGAATTGTATTTAATTAATTTATTGATAGTGTAGTGTTAGGTTTAATTGTAACTTAGGTTAGGATTTATTTTACAGGTAATTTTGTAATTATTTTAACTATTTTAGCTATTAAATAGTTCTTAACTATTTAATAGCTATTGTACCTGGTTAAAATAAATACAAAGTTACCTGTAAAATAAATATAAATCCTAAAATAGCTATAATATAATTATAATTTATATTGTAGCTATATTAGGATTTATTTTACAGGTAAGTATTTAGCTTTAAATAGGAATAATTTATTTAATAAGAGTTAATTAATTTCGTTAGATTTAAATTATATTTAATTTAGGGGGGTGTTAGTGTTAGGGTTAGACTTAGCTTTAGGGGTTAATAAATTTATTAGAATAGCGGTGAGCTCCAGTCGGCAGATTAGGGGTTAATAATTGAAGTTAGGTGTCGGGGATGTTAGGGAGGGCAGATTAGGGGTTAATACTATTTATTATAGGGTTAGTGAGGCGGATTAGGGGTTAATAACTTTATTATAGTAGCACTCAGGTCCGGTCGGCAGATTAGGGGTTAGTAAGTGTAGGCAGGTGGAGGCGATTTTGTGGGGGGCAGATTAGGGGTTAATAAATATAATATAGGGGTCGGCGATGTTAGGGCAGCAGATTAGGGGTACATAGGGATAATGTAAGTAGCGGCGGTTTACGGAGCGGCAGATTAGGGGTTAATAATAATATGCAGGGGTCAGCGATAGCGGGGGCGGCAGATTAGGGGTTAATAAGTGTAAGGTTAGGGGTGTTTAGACTCGGGGTACATGTTAGAGTGTTAGGTGCAGACGTAGGAAGTGTTTCCGCATAGCAAACAATGGGGCTGCGTTAAGAGCTGAACACGGCTTTTTTGCAGGTGTTAGGTTTTTTTCAGCTCAAAAAGCCCCATAGTTTCCTATGGGAGAATCGTGCATGAGCACGTTTTTGAGGCTGGCCGCTTGCGTAAGCAACTCTGGTATCGAGAGTTGAAGCTGCGTTAAAAATGCTCTACGCTCCTTTTTTGGAGCCTAACGCAGCCTTTATGTGGACTCTCAATACCAGAGTTATTTTTATGGTGCGGCCAGAAAAAAGCCGGCGTTAGTTTTTCGGGTCGTTACTGACAAAACTCCAAATCTAGCCGTAGGTTTTTACTGTCCCTTTAAGACATAGTTATTTTATGTTGTTTTTAAGGCCTCCGACTGAACAGAACACAAAGGTGAATTTGCAATACCCAGCTGTGCATTTTATATTCAGTTAGATTCATATTTGTTTGTTTGTGTTTCTATATATGTTTTTTTGAAAAGTATCTCAGATTTTGTGATAATTTATCTTGTGATCACAACTCTCTAACGGCTAGATTACGAGTTTTGCGGTAAGAGCGGTGCAGTACTAACTTGCAAGTTATTGTCACCGCTCACTTACCTACAGTGCTGGTATTACAGGTTTTCATAAACCCGGCGTTATTAGGCAAGAAGTGAGCGTAGAGCAAAATTGAGCTCCATACCGCACTCCAATACCAGCACTGCTTAAAGCAGCACTGAGCTGGTTTTACGTGCTCATGCACGATTTCCCCATAGGCATCAATGGGGAGAGCCGGCTGAAAAAAGTCTAACACCTGCAAAAAAGAAGCGTAAAGCTCAGTAACGCAGCCCCATTGATTCCTAGGGGGAAACTAAATTTATATTTACACCTAACACCCTAACATAAACTCAGAGTCTAAAAACCCCTAATCTTAAATTTATTAACCCCTAATCTGCTGCCCCCGACATCACTAACACCTACATTATATTTATTAACCCTTAATCTGCCGTCCCAGACATCGCCGCCACCTACATTATACTTATTAACCCCTAATCTGCTGCCCTCAACATCGCCGACACCTACATTATACTTATTAACCCCAAATCTCCCGCCCCCAATGTCGCCGCAACCTACCTACACTTATTAGCCCCTAATCTGCTGCTCCCAACGTCGCCGCCACTATAATAAACATATTAACCCCTAAACCGCCACACTCCCGCATCGCAAACACTAGTTAAATATTATTAACCCCTAATCTGCCCACCCTAACATCGCCGCCACCTACCTACATTTATTAACCCCTAATCTGCCGCCCCCAACGTCGCCGCCACTATAGTAAATTTATTAAACCCTAAACCTAAGTCTAACCTTAACACCCCCTAATTTATTAACCCCTAATCTCCCACCCTCAATGTCGCCGCAACCTACCTACACTTATTAGCCCCTAATCTTCCGCCCCCAACGTCGCTGCCACTATAATAAACATATTAACCCCTAAACCGCCGCACTCCCACATCGCAAACACTAGTTAAATATTATTAACCCCTAATCTGCCCACCCTAACATCGCCACCACCTACCTACATTTATTAACCCCTAATCTGTCGCCCCAACGTCACTGCCACTATACTAAATGTATTAACCCCTAAACCTAAGTCTAACCCAAACACCCCCTAACTTAAATATAATTCAAATAAATCTAAATAAAACTTACAATGATTACCTAAATAATTCCTATTTAAAACTAAATACTTACCTATAAAATAAACCCTAAGCTAGCTACAATATAACTAATAGTTACATTGTATCTAGATTAGGTTTTATTTTTATTTTACAGGCAAGTTTGTATTTATTTTAAACTAGGTAGAATAGTTACTAAATAGTTATTAACTATTTACTAACTACCTAGCTAAAATAAATACAAAAACCCCTAATCTTAAATTTATTAACCCCTAATCTGCTGCCCCCGACATCACTAACACCTACATTATATTTATTAACCCTTAATCTGCCGTCCCAGACATCGCCGCCACCTACATTATACTTATTAACCCCTAATCTGCTGCCCTCAACATCGCCGACACCTACATTATACTTATTAACCCCAAATCTCCCGCCCCCAATGTCGCCGCAACCTACCTACACTTATTAGCCCCTAATCTGCTGCTCCCAAAGTCGCCGCCACTATAATAAACATATTAACCCCTAAACCGCCACACTCCCGCATCGCAAACACTAGTTAAATATTATTAACCCCTAATCTGCCCACCCTAACATCGCCGCCACCTACCTACATTTATTAACCCCTAATCTGCCGCCCCCAACGTCGCCGCCACTATAGTAAATTTATTAAACCCTAAACCTAAGTCTAACCTTAACACCCCCTAATTTATTAACCCCTAATCTCCCACCCTCAATGTCGCCGCAACCTACCTACACTTATTAGCCCCTAATCTTCCGCCCCCAACGTCGCTGCCACTATAATAAACATATTAACCCCTAAACCGCCGCACTCCCACATCGCAAACACTAGTTAAATATTATTAACCCCTAATCTGCCCACCTTAACATCGCCGCCACCTACCTACATTTATTAACCCCTAATCTGCCGCCCCAACGTCACTGCCACTATACTAAATGTATTAACCCCTAAACCTAAGTCTAACCCAAACACCCCCTAACTTAAATATAATTTAAATAAATCTAAAAAAAACTTACAATGATTACCTAAATAATTCCTATTTAAAACTAAATACTTACCTATAAAATAAACCCTAAGCTAGCTACAATATAACTAATAGTTACATTGTATCTAGATTAGGTTTTATTTTTATTTTACAGGCAAGTTTGTATTTATTTTAAACTAGGTAGAATAGTTACTAAATAGTTATTAACTATTTACTAACTACCTAGCTAAAATAAATACAAATGTACCTGTAAAATAAAACCTAACCTGTCTTACACTAACACCTAACCTTACACTACAATTAAATTAATTAAATACAATTACCTAAATTACAAAAAAACACCACTAAATTACACAAAATAAAAAAAGAAACCAATTACACCTAATCTAATAGCCCTAGCCCTATCAAAATAAAAAAGCCCCCCCAAAATAAAAAAACCCTAGCCTAAACCAAACTACCAATAGCCCTTAAAAGGGCCTTTTGTGGGGCATTGCCCCAAAGAAATCAGCTCTTTTACCTGTAAAAAAAAAAATACAAACAACCCTCCAACAGTAAAACCCACCACCCACACAACCAACACCCCAAATAAAATCCTAACTAAAAAAACCTAAGCTCCCCATTGCCCTGAAAAGGGCATTTGGATGGGCATTGCCCTTAAAAGGGCATTTAGCTGTTTTTCAGCCCAAAAGCCCTACTCTGAAAATAAAACCCACCCAATAAACCCTTAAAAAAACCTAACACTAACCCCCGAAGATCCCCTTACAGTTGTGAAGACCGGACATCCATCTGATTGGAACAGCCAATAGAATGCAAGCTCAATCCTATTGGCTGATTGGATCAGCCAATATAATTGAAGCTCAATTCTATTGGCTGATTGCATTAGCCAATAGGATTTTTTCACCTTTAATTCTGATTGGTTGATAGAATTCTATCAGCCAATCGGAATTCAAGGGACGCCATCTTGGATTACGTCACTTAAAGGAACCTTCATTCGTCGTTAGCTGTCGGAAGAAGAGGATGCTCTGTGCCGGATGTCTTGAAGATGGACCCGCTCCGTGTCGGAAGGATGAAGATAGAAGATGCTGTCTGGATGAAGACTTCTGCCCGTCTGGAGGACCACTTCTGCTGGCTTGGATGAAGACTTCTCCCGGCTTCGTTGAGGACTTCTTGCCGCTTCGTCCCAGCTTCATTTAGGATGGATGTCCAGTCTTCAAAACTGTAAGTGGATCTTCAGGGGTTAGTGTTTTTTAAGGGTTTATTGGGTGGGTTTTAGTTTTAGATTAGGGTTTGGGCAATTGAAAAAGAGCTAAATGCCCTTTTAAGGGCAATTGCCCATCTAAATGCCCTTTTCAGGGCAATGGGGAGCTTAGGTTTTTTTTAGTTAGGATTTTATTTGGGGGGTTGGCTATGTGGGTGGTGGGTTTTACTGTTGGGGGGGTGTTTGTATTTTTTTTACAGGTAGAAGAGCTGATTTCTTTGGGGCAATGTCCCACAAAAGGCCCTTTAAGGGCTATTGGTAGTTTAGTTTAGGCTAGGGGTTTTTTTATTTTGGGGGGGCTTTTTTATTTTGATAGGGCTATTAGATTAGGTGTAATTAGTTTAAATATCTGGTAATTTCTTTTTTATTTTGTGTAATTTAGTGGGGGGGGGTTGTAATCTAGGTAATTGTATTTAATTTAGGTAATTTATTTAATTGTAGTGTAAGGTTAGGTGTTAGTGTAAGACAGGTTAGGTTTTATATTACAAGTAAATTTGTATTTATTTTGACTAGGTAGCTTGTAAATAATTAATAACTATTTAGTAACTATTCTACCTTGTTAAAATGAATACAAACTTGCCTGTAAAATAAAAATAAAACCTAAGCTAGCTACAATGTAACTATAAGTTATATTGTAGCTAGCTTAGGGTTTATTTTACAGGTAAGTATTTAGTTTTAAATAGGAATTATTTAGGTAATGATAGTCATTTTTATTTAGATTTATTTTAATTATATTTAAGTTAGGGGCTGTTAGGGTTAGACTTAGGTTTAGGGGTTAATAACTTTAGTATAGTGGCGGCGACGTTGGGGGCGGCAGATTAGGGGTTAATAACTGCAATGTAGGTTGCGGCGATGTTAGGGAAGCAGATTAGGGGTTAATAATATTTAACTAGTGTTTGCGAGTCGGGAGTGCGGCGGTTTAGGGGTTAATATGTTTATTATATTGGCGGCGATGTCAGGAGCGGCAGATTAAGGGTTAATAATTTTATATTAGTGTTTGCGATGCGGGAGGGCCTCGGTTTAGGGGTTAATAGGTAGTTTATGGGTGTTAGTGTATTTTTAGCACTTTAGTTATGAGTTTTATGCTACAGCATAAAAACCACGTTAGGAATCTTGCGGGACAGGGTGTACCGCTTTTAATATCGGCGCTATGGAAGTCCCATTGAAAAAAGACTTTACGCAAACCACGTAAGTTAATTTGCATTAAGGCCAAAAAAGTGTGCGGTACAGCTGTACCTACAAGACTCGTAATAGCAGCGGAAGTGAAAAAGCAGCGTTATATAACCAATAACGCTGCTTTTTTACTCATAACGCAAAACTTGTAATCTAGCTGTAATTATGCAAGTGCATCTGATACTTGTGCATGTGCATCTGATACTTGTGCATGTGCATCTGATACTTGTGCACAGTCTGAGAGCTGACACAGTGCTGTACAATTTAAATTCAAATTGATGTCAGAATGTATGGTTAAATATTTGAACCAAAGCATCTAAACTCTTGTAGTGTGTCCTATACTCGAGCTCTATTAGCTTCACTATAAGTGGTAAATTAAGTGTTGCACTCAAGTGCAATCTAAAATACTGCTGTAAATTGAACCCTATCGAAGACCTGGGGGCCGATTTAATATGCCCCGAATGGTGCCTAATGCACCTTAACTCGTCCGCTGCCTCTGAGGCTGCGGACATCAATCCGCCCGATCTCATACGATCAGGTTGATTGACACTCCCTGCTAGCGGCCGATTGGCTCCGAATCTGCAGGGGGTGGCATTAACCAAGCAGTTCACCAGAATGCCGACAGCGAATGTTTTGCAACATTTGAAAAATGAAACAATTTGTTCGTTTTGAATTTTAAACCGGAAATAACATAAGTTCAACAAATTTAAATGGATTTTCGTTCTTATCAACATTCAATTGTCAAAAATGAGTGTCCACAGGACTATTCATTCTACCAAGCTAATTGCACTTTCACCATATTCGCCCATCACTAGCTAAAGCCATGATTGGCTCATCCAAATAAGGTAGGCGGAGTTTGACTGTTGAAAAACAATTGCAGTAAAAAGGATGTTAATTTGTTTTAAAAACATTAACGCCTAGATTTA